>NW_027266175.1:0-51392 GCF_036785885.1 Coffea arabica
GCACCGGTCTGGTACTCTTCACGTGGCTCCTACTTCAGGAATGACTAAGGTGGTGTCTTGATGGGCCAGGCGGACACGCATTCGTCACTGGGCTTTTCCAAGGGCACGAATAAAAGGACTTCATCTTGAAGATGGGTCTCACAGGCAAATAGTGTTAGACTCGGAGGTGAGAGATGTTTGGCTTGTGACCACTCCATGCTTCTTGTGGAGTTCTATTCCATATACTTCTTGTTGGAGAACGATTTCTTAGATAGACTGCACAAGCGACAGCTTCGGCCCAAAACTCCTGAGGCATTCTCTTGCTCTTCAACATGCTTCATGCCATATCAAGAATTGTCCTGTTCTTGCCTTCCGCAACTCCATTTTATTGAGGTGAATATGGAAGTGTGAGAGCTAGCCGATCAATCAGAGTTTTTGATCGCCTTTTGATGGATGGCGGAAACCCGGTTTCTGAATAAGCAAAACCATGGTACAAAACCCAGTTCCTGTCTGTTTTTGAAGGGGATAAACGAGTTTTACGGGGAAGTTGTCAAATGGGGTGGTAAAGTTGGAATTGGAATGCTTCTACACTTGGATTTGACTCTTTCTGTGAATAAACTTAGTCGTTCGCGTCTCTTGGCTAAACTCGAACCCGTTCTGAACGATCCATCCATTGATAGGAGTGCCCTAAGGCTTTTGAAGGGCTTTATTCTTGAACTCGAAAGGGGGCGATCCCAGACCTACACCCGACTAAATGGAATTTCTTCTTGATTGAAGTATTCCATCAAAGCCCGATCTCTCTCACTGTAAATGCATGCTGGCTTCCTAAGCAATGGAACGACGAATTCCTCTCTTCGTGAGACAGTTCGGGGGATGGGAGCCGAAAAAAAAAGAAGCCTTTTCTGCCCGCCTACCACTTACGTCATTTCTTGTGCGCTGAGGCGAAAGGGCGCTTTGGGACCGATTTAAAGCAGTTTCACCCCTTCGTCAAACTCAAAATTTCTTAAGAGAAGGCGAATACCGATCAAAAGGTTTGGTATCCTTGTCCTACTCCTATTCTACGGTATTCAAAAAATCGGCATGTCTTAATGCCTTTGACCGGGGAATATCCCCCCGCAGCAAAAACGAATTATGAAATAAGAGAAGAAAGGCTTTCGGCATAAGCTCACACGGCATAAGGTTTAAAGGGCTTTTCTACTCATAAACTCAGGGGTCAGATTTCTACTTCTTTCGGACACTTTCTTTATATTAGTTTCGTCTAACTATCGCAGGTTCGGATGATTGATTTGCCCGAACCCCTTTGCACCAACTAAGAATGCCTCTTCCTAGGCAACTAAGATAAGGCGCCTAGCGATTGAACTTGACTGAGATGGGCGGGATTCCCAACTATCAATGCCACATCTCCTTCCTCTTCGTACTGGATTGAGAAAGCACGGACCAAAGGTGCCGATAGGGTTCAGATTGGGTTAGTGTTCAATAAGTAAACACAGCACGACCACACTGAGTCTAAAAGATAAGCCGTGTAACAAGGTGGATTTGGGATTCAGACGATGACATCAAGTTTCGAGGTTTGGCTAGTATTCGGAGTGGATAACTCCTTGTTCGTACTCTCCCATCTCCTGGGAAAAAAAAGTCGTACATTTCCCGCTCGTTCTGCTCTTTAAATTAAAGAGCCCGGTCGATATAAAGTTTTCTTTCGACGATTGGTTTGTTACCCCGTGATATAAAACTTCATGAGCCTTCTGTGTCTGGGGAGACAACAAGGACTCCAAAGATCCGGGTACGGTCTCAAGGTCAGCACTTCCATCCGAATACACACTAATATATCTATCCGCATCTCTACCCGCATTAGCGGAATCTAAATCCAATGGGCCGGAAGATTGATGTGTCATCTTTCTCTTTCTAACTGTTGATAACCACGTTCATTTGTATACAAGAATGTGAATATTTGGCAAAGGAAAAGAATCTTTTGGACTGGCTTTGTTTAAGTCCCTATAATCCACACAAACTCGTACCTCTCCGGACTTCTTGGGAACCGGAACCATGTTTGAAAGCCAAATAGGATAATGAGATACCACAATGATTCTGGCATTGAATTGCTTTATGATCTGCTCCTTTATTTGCTCGTCTAAAGCTACGCCTGCCCAAGTTAATCTCATTGCGGGAACTCTTGGCTTTAGGCGTGAGCATTTGCCGATTACTTATTTGGGAGCTCCCTTAGCAGTAGGGAAGAGGAAAAGGGTGTTGTTTGATGGCATTTTAGCCAAAGTTAGATCGCGTATTCTTGGCCAAATTTTTATCTTCAGGTGGAAAAATTATTCTAATTAAGCATGTGCTAACATCGATTCCTATCTTTTTGCTGCAAGTTCTGTCTCCTCCCAAGTCCTTTCTTGTGGCCTTGGGTCGAATGTTGAATGGTTTTCTTTGGAATCAGTCGGCTGATCAGAAAAGAATTCATTGGAAATCATGGGAGAAATTGTCTTTCCCGGTTCAAGAGGGTGGTCTTGGTTTTAGATCATTTTCGAGTGTAGTTGATGCTTTTAGTATGAAACTCTGGTGGCGTCTTAGATTGAATGATTCCATGTGGGCATCGTTTATGCATCAAAAGTCTATTTCAGGAAGTCACCCGTTACATGTGCGGCGTAAGGTTGGTTCAACAGGTTTGGCCACATTATTCTCATATGTTTGGTATGCCAGTTATGGTTCATTCTTGTATCTCTTCATTGCTTGGCTCGTCAGTTGCTTTAAGCTCTTCTCAACTTATTGTTGATGAGAATCTTTTGGTGTCTTCGTGGTTTAAGTCTGTTCCGCCAACTAAAGTTACTACTAAGGCTGTTTCATGGTTGCCCCCAGCGGCCGGCTGGTACAAATTAAATACAGATGCCAGTGTGCGTGACACATCTGCCTCGGGGGATGGGGTGTTGCGGGATCATTCTGGAAAGGTGGTTTTCGCATTTTATAAAGAATTTGGTGAATTGGATGTCTTAGCTGCGGAGGCGGCGGCTTTGGAACATGGTCTTCAATTATGTGGGTCGAGGGGTTACTTGCCACTGATCATTGAGGTAGACTCGAAAATTCTAGTTCAGCTGATCAATGCTATTGGAAGAGCAAAATGGCCTTTATGTAATGTCCTAGACCGGATTCGACACTGCATGCTTCAACTCTCGGCGTCTATCACTCATATCTTCAGAAAAGCCAATTCGGTGGCAGATTTTTTATCATCTTTGAATTTCTCTGGAAGACACATCTTCTCTTTTAATGATTTGCCTGATAAATGTCGTTCTCTAGTTAGGCTAGATAGCTTTAGCTTTCCTTATATTCGCCAGTTCAATGTAAAGGTTTTTAATCCTCATTTCATTTATTTGAAAAATGCTTTTTTTTCTCTTTCTCCTCCCTCTGGCGCACGTTCTCTCCTCTAGGGTTTCGTTCATGGCTGTCCTCCAGCCTCCTGGAGGGCAACCCCGTCCGCCAGATTTTCATGTCACAAAGTCGTTTGCATTGGTTCTTGCCGGCTCGTCGGCTAGCACTCCATCGCTGGGGAAAATCTCCACTTTCAAAGGGGAACCGGCACTATTGATATCTCGTCAAGAGTTGCAATTGTTGTCGGAACCTTACAAGAATGCATTAGTGGGGAAGTTTTCGATGGGGAGGCCATCCATGGAGGTGTTGCGACAATTTATTGTCTCGCTTGGATTGAAGGGTGATTGTCCAGTGGGACTTCTGGATGACAAACACGTTCTCCTGCGTCCGATGCTTGAAGAAGATTTTACGAGATTGTGGTTTCGTCACACGTGGTATATCCAGAGCAAACCAATGACTATATCTAAATGGACGATTGATTTTCGTCCTAATCAAGAATCTTCACTCGCTCCTGTATGGGTTTCGTTTCCTGAACTGCCGATACCTTTCTTTGAGAAGAATTATTTATATAAATTGGGGAGCTTGATTGGGCGTCCTTTACAAACAAACTGATGAAGCCACCACGCAGTTAAAAAGGCCGTCTGTGGCGAGAGTTTCTGGTTGGTCTCCTTGGGGTGAAGCCACCTTTGTCCGGAGGCTTGATAGGTCAGGGGTCAACTAGGGAATCAGTACCCGCTGTTGTCTCCATAAGAGCTGGTGCTCTAAGACTAATTACGAATAGGCATTCGCGGACTAAGAGCGCTTGTCCGCCTTTTAGGTCGTTACGTCTTCTCCGCCTCTTTTAGGTAATTATCAGTCTTAGTTATAGTAGTAGGAATTTGATCTTTGCCTTATCCGGATCTATCTACACTGTCTCAGCTCGTGCATTCAAAGACTTCAATAGACTATCAGAGTAAGGAAGACTTACGCTTGTAGCTTGTCTTTTGTCTTTTTCTTTGCTACTCTATGGCCTATCGAAACCAGGATTAAGTAAATCATTCTTAATGTCGGATCATAACGTATAACACACATGGGGGTTCGCTCTAGGAAGACCTGAACTTACATATACTATATTACATGATGACCAGCTCCTTCACGAGCGACTAGGTCAGTTCTACGGTATAGTCAATATTCCATTCGGGCATGCAGCCCTGGTCACCTCCACAAGCTGCAGGAACAGCCGTACGTACCCAACCAGATAAAGCGTTGTACTCTACGAATCATCACGAACCAACCTGCCAGAATGGGAAGGAAGATGGGCGGGTCTTAAAAGATCTGGAGCAAGTCCAATCGAAAGGTAGGCTTAGGCTACACGCATACAAGAATGGCGGAAAAGAGAGTAGCGAACGGACCAAGTCACCGAATCTCCTAGCCCGCTAGCAAGCAAGAAAGGGAATGCCATTAAGCAAGACTTTTCGCGCTAGGGCAAAGCGCTCTTTATGTCAATTTCTCTGTAATAAAGGAAGTTCCAGACAGGCACATACGATACGCAAAGGAGATTAAATGAAAGAGCTAGGGGTTGAGTACTCTATATGAGCTCCTCCTTAAAAAGATTGTCTTTTCCTTTCAAGTGCTCTTTCTCCGGCACTGGCTTCTTAGCCTTCGGAAATAGAAAGAGAAAGGGCTCTTTCATCTCCTATTTGTTTGAGCCATTCATTATAGTGGTGCAGCCGGGAAGGCAGCTTAGCACTCTAGTCCTTTTGAGTAAGGAATTGTACCATGGGCAGGCAATCTCTTCGATTGATTTCCCTCCAGGAATGACTTTCGTTAATTAGCTGGCCCACGGAGTGAAATATCGAACAACATTTGTAAAAACAAAAAGGCTTTCTTTTAAGCTTGTTAATGGAATTCCAAAGGAGTAAAGTAAAGCGCTAGCAAAGAAGAATTGAAATCAGTCGCTTCCCTTCTGGACTCAAGTCAGCAAAAAGAAGACTGAACTTAATAGGTAGATCGTCTTCCCTTCCTTAGTCAAAGGCCAGCAAACAAGACTAATAAGTCGATCTGGGGCTGTGAAGGGCAAAGAGAAAGAAGGAGTTGCAGCAGCGGGTGGAAGGAATGGCTTTAGCGGTCCATTTGCTTTGTATCGAGTGAATAGGGTTAGAGGTCTATCACCAGCTTCAAAGGCTAATGTGGAAGTCGACCTTAGCGCCTCCTTCCGTCGAAAGGACTCACTTTCTCTTTGTTTTTTGTGCGAGTTCAGTGCCTTGCCTTTCAGGCAGCCATTCCGTCTAGCTATTACATGTAGTCCAGCCCTTCGAGCAGCCTAATAAGTAATCCCTCTCGCCAAGACTAGCCCTTCGACTTGAAAGAAGCCAACACCCTCTTTTCTTTAATATAATATACAATTTCTTCTTTGAAATCGGACTTTCCTATGGTTCTAAAAGAGCGAAAAGCCAGTCCACCTTCGTCAGTTGGAAAACACAACGTATCCCAAGATGTCCAATGAATACGATTTTCACCATTAGGTTAAAGATCGGCATTGCCGAAGATGTTTTGAAAGATTTGGAATATTCTTGGCACTAGAACGAAACCCGTTCTTACCACATTTCATAATATGTCTGTCATTACGTGCGACTATCTCCACTATAGAAAGAAAAAAAAGGAAAGAACTTCATTTTCTGCACATTTTTACGAAAAAGTCTTTATTCATTATTCTATTAGCATTAAGTAGTAAACATTTGACACTATGGGTTTTACCATACCATACTATACATGCAAACATAACAAATAAAACAAAAGAAAGATAGTTATAGCATAGATAGGAGTCTATCTCCAGTAGGCACCGGAGTAGATCTACACTAAAAAAAAACAAAGAACACCAGACATGAAACAAATGTCTCCAGACACTTATTTAATTTAAACCTTCTAAAACTAAAAAGAGTCGACGGACTCTTCTATTCTAGTCTCCCCGGGGACCGGGGGTGACAGCATGCACAATTAGGTCTTCCTGCTCCGCCCGCAGCGCTTGCTGCCTCGTCTCCAAACCCTCTATGTGCTCTCTGGTAGCGCGAATGCGCGCTTCTTTCCTTGCAAGATCCATTGTTCTAACACTTCTCAAAAGGAAGTTTAGCACTCTACGGTGCTCTTGAATTTCATTTTGCAGTTGCCCCATTTCGGCAGCAATTGCAGAAAGCCTGTTTGCAGCATCCATAGCTATACGTGCTATTACTCAATTTTTTTGATTTGAATTTGATGAAGACACTTATCGAGCCTCCATTTATAGAGTGGTAGAGGAATCTCGCCATGCGTCACGAATTAGATGGCAGGCACAATTCTGACTAGTTCTCCACACTACTTTTCTGTTTTGCAGTTGAATCATGCCTGTTTAATGAAAAACTGGCTGGCTACCTTGCGGAGCCAAACAAAAGATCCCCCAATCACACTGCCTGTATGAAAAAACAAACTTTGCAAAACCGTTTCACCTAATCGATCGTGGTGAAGTCAGCAATGGATTCGGGGAATCATCCACGTCACGCTAGGATTTGGGAAGTACATTTACGAGAGTGAGGTGAGTTTTAAGAGAAAGACGGGGGTGGATTTTTTTGCTCTAACTGGCTGTGAGCGTGGGAATTGCATTGCCAAAAAAGAAAGAAAAAAAAATGGAATCCGGAAGTGATCGCGTGCGCAGCGGGAGAAGAAGGACAGTCTTTCAACCGGGATACCTTGAATCCTAGTTCTAGCTAGGCTATTCTCTTATGATATTTCTGTATTCTTTGAAAGAGCGGTGTCGTACTTTCTTTATGTTGATTGATAGCCTAAAATTCTTACGAGTTTTCAGCAGTTGAGTACCTTTGATGAAAAACCTAACTACCTTGCGAAATAAACGCTCCCGCAATCGCCCTGTGTGAACAAACAAAGAGTGGTGGCACAGCTTCAGCATCCTCAATGCCACTGCAGTGACTGTGATGCCATATTTAACATATATCACATGCCACTATAGATTCTGGGTAGCCCCATAGAAGACTAGTATAGTCAAAAAGTAGGCCACATCGCTGGAAGCATCAGCCTCAGGCAATATTTCTGGTGTGGGTAGTCGTTCATTGGAAACTATTTCTGATTCCGGCTCATCAACCTGAACACCATTCCCAAACTCCTTGATTGAGTATTCTAAAACCCTAGTTAATGGGTTCACACCTAACCTCCAACAATTACGTTGTTCATAGATTTCATAATCCAGCAAACACGTATCGCCAATGTGCAGGCAAGCTGCATCTCTAGCTTTCTGCCTAGGAGAACCACTGAAAGCATTCGTACTTGGTTCCTTACTCTAGCTGAACTAATGCAAACTTACCGATGTTCTTTCAAGGGAGAGGGTGGAGTTAAAGCGAAAGCGTAAAAAGAAGGGTATCCGGAGAGTCCTTTTGTAGCCCTACCTATTAGTAGTAGTAAGGTTGCGAGCTAATGCGTTGAAAGTCTAGCTAGGACTACAAAAGCATTACGACAATATAAGAGGAAGATCAATCCGAAGAGGAAGTGACAGGACTTGGGGTGGTATCAGAAGGTTAAGAGGACAAGCCCCCATAGTATTCCAGTCAGCTGGATATGAGGTAATGAAATTGGGGCGACACAAAGGGTTCTGTCTCCGACATACGAACCAACGATTCAAGATATGGACTCCCCACTCTGAACACCACCGGACTACTACTGGTACCTGTTCACCGACAATGAAAATAAGGATGGGCAGGAATATGCGGAATACATCCCGACTAGACCTCTTAGAGCACCGGGGATCACCGAAATACGTTCCAGCAACGCCACCATCTGAACTACGAAGCTCCCCGGAGTACATTCCAGCTGTTTGGCACAGGAATCGGGACGTATTCCAGATAGTCCCGATCGCAGCAAATGTAATGCGTAAAAGAGTAAGGGGGACCCATAGCCTTACCAAAACATGTCGGTTGACGACATAATGCCATGCGCATGGTGGAAGAAAGGCTATGTCTCAAAGCTAAACCGTTGCAGCAGGGGATTTTTCTTAGTAAGAAGTGCTCTTTCATTCAGTAGCTGCAAAAAAATCTTTCTTTTTTATTAAATAAAGTGAAAAAAAAAAGATTACATCTCAACGAGCTCAGAAGAAGTAGCTTCAGCTGCCTTTCCAATGGGTTACCCCCGGCTACTAGCATCTCCTGCTTGAGGAATAAAGACTATGCCAACCCGATCGTCAGCATCAGCATCAAAGCCGAGATTTGGGATTGAAAGCACCCACTATTCAAGTTTCATCCAAGGGAAATTCAAATAACAATAGAATAGGCCTTCCACCTCGAATCTATCTCTTCGACCTGTAGTAGTTTGAATCTTCAATGGCTGTTCATTGCACGAACGAGCTAAGAGAGCAAATACGGTTCTTCAGGCGAGCTTAATGCTACCACCGAATAATTCCTTCTTTCTTTGCCCTTCGGGAACATCCTCACATTCTATAGTTAAGCTGCCTAACTGCCATAGCTTTCAGGTTCCATGCAGTTCTGCTAGCTAGCCCCTAAAAAACAGATATAGTTTTAGAACTCCACGTGCTTTACCCCGGAAACTTTTGGACTTTAACCGGCTTTGAGGATATACCTTTCAGTAGTGGCTCTATCTGCATTCAGCCATTTAGAAAGAAATAGAAAGAGAGCCTTCGTGCTCCAACGGCGAAAGAGAAGGATAAGATAGATCCGGATAGCGACAGATATAGAATTTTATTCAATTTAGCCCCCCTTGTTGCTCTGTTCTCTCTCTATACCACGATGAATAAAAGAGAGTCCTACGCCTAGGAAACAACTAGTGCGTTATCCCCCTCTATCTTAGACTATATGCCTTCGCTTTGTACCTCTACTAACTCAATTGGGAGTAAACCTGGAAGTACACCTTTGGTTAACTAAGGCTAAGATCCCACTTGCCACTAAGCTTTAGGGAAGTCAGCTTTAGATAATCCCTGGGCTATTGCTATTAAAGAACCTATTCTAATGTAGCGAACTCTTTCTTCATGTCGGAATAGCGGGTTCCTTTTCCAATTATAGAAAAAGAACTCAAAAAGAGTGGCAACAACCGAGAATCCGCCATAAATCTCTGCCACCTTATAGGAGCTACAGTTATTAACGCTTGATACAAGTGGTGCATGGTTTAGCGCAATCAATTCAAAGCTTCCAGGTGTACTCTCGGTCTATTAACCATAATGAGCTGCAAGAGTATGCTCAAAGATGGGCACAACCTTAAGCTGGATGAGGGTATGCGTATACCTACCCACCCAGACGACTCCCGACCATGTGACCTAATTCATTAGAATAGTCCCATGCTTTTTGAGTGACCCCATCATGTAAGGCAACTCGACTAGCTGCAAGGGGTACGGAGACTACTGATTCGGGTACTGGTACTTAGACTGCTGGATAATACCCATAGCGCTTACCAGGAGGAAAGATATCGCTTCTCTATAGCGCCCTCCCAGAGAAGGAATTAGCTTTATCGTGGAATCTTATCTATAGCCCACCTACCAAAGAACTAGAGCCCTAAGGTAAAGAAAGATATCTCTTTCTTATTCTCCTGTTTCCCAGGGGGGGAGATCATTCTACTGATCTTACTCCAAGAGATTCAATATCACCGGAGAGAAAGCCTAGTCAAAGGAGCTTAAACAACAGAATTACCCGAGGCTATCCTAGTTCCAGTTTCGCTAACACGAGGAAAGTCTGGTTCTAACGTAGGATTTTTTTCAACAGTCAATTCTTTCTTTGAATGCTGTCCTTCCGCCGTCTCTAAAACGAGAAGTTCATAATGCATAATCATAATGCCATATTTATGCAATTTCTTGGTTCACTATTGCCCCCTCTAGTACAGCAGCCTGCGCACTGCACAAATTGAGCCGGTGTTCTCCTCTTAAGCTCCAAAGGCCTGGACTAAGAGAGTCAACAACTCGAAATCCAAGAACTCTCACTTCTTCTGCCTCCCCAATCAGATCTAACTGGCTGGCACGTACGGATTGGCTGCTTTATTACTTATTTTATGCCAACTAAGACATATATCAAAAAGGTATGAAATGAAAGCCTACCTCTAAAGTGTACCAGTACTTATTGAAACGGAAGTTTTCCAATGCTTGTTTTCGTCGTAGTATTTTGCTTATGGTTACTTATCAAATAAAGATGAAACAAAGACATTCCCTTCCTTACTCTTTGAAAATCTCTTTGCCTTCTTTTCTATCTATTAATAATGCTTTCTTTCCACGTACATTCCACGAATTCATCTTAGCAGTGTAGGTAGCTCATTCTTTGCCTATTTAAGGCTTACGGCAATTACATAGCGCCAGTGTCGAAGTAAAGAGTTGAGAATAGAGAATTAACCTCCCGTCGCTCAAATCAATGGGCAAATAATCTGAAATCGTTCAAACATCGCCAAATCCCATAACGACCAAAAAGGAATAAGAGTAAGGAACAAAGAAAGCAGAAAGTCAAGAGATCAAGAACTGGGAACATCCTATATTCTAAAGAGGAAAAAGGCTATTCATATGGGGATATGGGGAAGCATTGAAATTTCCCTTAAAAGATCGGCACAGTTCATTCATCTCAGAAGAAGGACAACTCATCAAAGGCCATTCTCTGAGGAAGAATCAGGAAAGTATCGAATCTCCTGCCTCTACAGCTCATCCAAGACCTATCCTTCTATTGCCTTTCCATGGTAGGATGGGGTATTAGCTCATTAGCTACCTAGACTGGGAATTATCAAGCATTCTGACGCAAGTTAGGAATACCATCACTCTAAAGCAAAGTCATTGCTTTCAGACATGACTTCTCCTCATATACGGAATTATTCTATTACCCTCACTCTTAGCCCCTTAGCCCTTCTATCCTCTACACTACATAAGTAAGCCAGGACGAGGTTTCCATCGATGAAGTAACTCAAGACCGTACGAACATATAAGCTCAGGACTGGGATTGATTGTGTGGAATTGTGATTGAATTAGTTGCTTATTCCTGATGTCTCATGTGATGTCTTTGAATCTTATTCCTCTTTCGTCCCTCAGCACTAAGACAAGAGGAAGCCTGAGATAGGATTTAAGAACGATAGAGTCGTCAGTAGCTAAGTTTAATCTATAGTTTTGACCCTAAGATAGGGCAATTAATATAGCGCCTCGTGTCCTTCAAAGAGTTCTTGTCTGATCTTATGTATGCTATTTCTACAAAGAAGTCAATTGATCAGCCAGGAAACCTAAACTTCCTTTCCTTCTTGTTCAGTACTGGACTCAAAGAGTATCAGATATGAATTTCCCTTCCTTGTTTTAGAAAGAAGGATAAAAGGAGTCAGGTACGCTAGCTGCATTTACTCTAGCACTGATCGATCGAGCGAAGCAACCTAGGCACTAAGACTAATAGGCTTACCGACCGATGTTCTTTGTACTTCCAAGCTTACTCCGCGATCCGAAGGCGAGTTATTCTCAGTCGGCGAAGCCTCGCTACAGGTATTCTCAAAATACACATATACATTTTCCCTTAAAAGAAATCGGTTTTGCCTATCTCCAAGCCGGAAAGCGACGAAAGCAATCCGGTCAATGAATCTTTCTAAAAGCTTGGTCTCAGTGCATTAGCGCTTCAGTCTTCTAGAACAGTGAAAGCTTTGGCTTCGGTTCTTGGAAAGCCAGACACTGCTCCCGCTAAATCGGAGAAAGAAGAAAGGTAATCCATCTCGACGAGGGCTAACTCTGAAAGCAATCACGGTAAGTTCACTTCGGGAATCAATACAATCAAAGACCTTTTCACTCTTTTCCTCTATCAGTGTACTCCCGTAGTATCCCGAAGGTTTATGTATTCAGGCTTTACCCGGACCGATATTTCTGACGTGAGAAAGTAATCTAGTGAGGGACTTTACCCCGAAACGCCACCCTTCCATCAGGTATCGGTTATCTAGAGGGAAAAGTGGAAGGCAATTGATCCGGATGAGCAGACAGATCAGCGCAGAAAGATGACAGTGCCAGTCGTTCGTACCACCATAAGCCAGGTGCCTCCTATCGCCAGCTAAGCGTCTGCCTACCGCCTACGACAACTGTTTTCACAAAGACACCTATGGCTACAGCCTGCTAAAACTTCAGGACTGAAAGATGACTATTTACACTCTTGTTGGTGATACATCCTTCGGCCTCTTTTGACTCTCCCCCTGCTGGTAGGAGTTACCATGCTAACTGCCATTGCTATAACACTACAAACAGCCCAATCCGAGCATTAGGCCTAATAGCCTTTTTTTCATTAGAGGAGGAATGAAGTTAGCCGGGAATAGGGCCTTTCGTCGATCAGTAGACTGAATATCTCACTTTTCAATTAGATAGAAAGTAGGCACCGAGCGGTAGAACGATCATCCCGCTTTGACTCGTGAGAGAGCCACCAAGTAAGTAGAAAGATCGAGTCAGGTAGGTAGACAGAATAGAGTCAGCCTATCATCTCGCGCGGATCCGGGAGAAGAATGCCAAATCTCAGGAATTATAGGCTCGAAAACAAAGTCTGCTTTCTGAGCAAAAGGCTTTGTAAGAGAAGTTGACCCAAGTTTTGTCTGCTCGTGAGAAGATGGAAGAGGAACTTTCTGAACTGCTCGGGCAGGGTCACCAGTTGGCAAATAGCATTCGCGCCTCCCATCCGCACGTGAGAACTTGGAAAGCTCAACTGTCATCGGCTCGAAGCACACTTTTGCAGACTGAAGACTTGTGGGCCTTTGCCTTTCTTCTTCTTCCAACTATAGGATAGCACCAGACCTCTAGGCAGACCCTTTGACATAGACTTAAAGGCAGGCCAGGGAAAGCTTTGAGAAATAGGCACATTCGCTCAGTCTGAAGTGCATGGGAGGAAGAGGCCATTAGAACTATTCAACTTTCTATAGGAAGGTAGCTCGGCCTAAAGATCCTTTCTAGCTTTCTTCGCCTTGGGGATTCCTTCTATGAGGATATTGACCTAGACGATGAAGTTGCTTCAGATGCCAATGCCAAATCAAGACCGACCCTATACAAAGGCCACTCCCCTAGACAAAGGAACTCTATTAGCCTCTTTTTCGGCTTTTTCCCTATCAAGTCGTCGAATACATATTTCTTTCTGAAGTCGACCGTGGCACCAATAGGGAATAGATTTGAGTGTGAGTCGGGGCTTTACCTCCTTGATAGCCTACCTACTCTCGCACCTTCAGAGAACTCTGGCAACCCCGTGAAAGGCTACGAACGAATCTTACTATATATTCCATTTCTACTTTAGAAGAGTTTGCCGCTTGACTATAGCTTCGGATATCAATACCCATAGCCATTTCGTTTAGAGGTAAACCTAAGTACCAACGTGACCGTAGAATCTCATAAAAGAGACCGATGCAAAGTGTGATGAAATAGCTTCAAATAGCCCCGTGCCTGCTTTTGAGAATTCCTTCAGGCTTTTTCCTTGGTATAGTGGTTGGATGGAGTGAGTCTGAAGGCCGTAGACCTGCTAATGCTTACACAGACCTATCCGATGAAGTACCTTCGTAGGCCAATGCCAAAGACAGAGACGTATTCCCTAGTAGCCCTAGCTTTAAAGATTTTTTTTGTGTTCCGTTCATGGGATTGGACTTCTATGAAAGTAAAGAAGGGCGGATTCCCGAAGCGTAGGGATAGCATGAGGTTGGTGTTCAGTTCTAGGGAGTACCGATAGGCAGCCCCCAAAAGAGAAAGCCAATTCATTCGCAAAGGATGCTTTTATTTCAGCTTTTATTCTAGCCGCAATCGGTGAAGGCAAGTGGAATAGACTATTAAAAGGTTTGATGAAGAGGACGTAAGAAAAAATACCGAATTCCGAGGCCAGAAGAGGAGGAATAAGAGTACGAGTTGGAAAGAGACCTTAGGCTTCATATGCCAATGTCATTTAGACTGAAGAAGGCGAAGAGAGCGGTGGAAAAGGGATTGCTTCCATGAGGGATACCCTAAGAGCACCGACTTCTTGTTTACTTTCTGGAGCTGGGTACTTTGACCGAGCTTTCCACTTGAAAGAAGGAAAAGGATGAGGTTGAGGCTTTCGCCCCGTGCTTACCAGAGCATCAACACACAGACAACAAACTCACAGCGGCAAAGATAGGCCTGATCCAGGAATGGCGAAAGGGAGCCCTCCCGCCAGAACTAAGATATATGTATGATTCAGCAGTTCCGCGTCCAAGCCGCGCTGTCTTTTGCGCAATTCTTACTTACGACCTTTCCCTTCTTCCTCCTGTTTAGGAAGATAGAGCAGCCAGAAAAGACGAGAAGTAAGAAGATTGACTATTGGGATAACTGAAGACTTGTATGCCTAATGTAGTAACCATCTTTCTATAAGATTAATGTGAAAGCGGAGTAGCTTGCCGAATCCAAAGTGTCGATCTCGCCAGACTTAACTCTCTGATGGGAAGCCTAACGACTGGTTACGGTAGCGTAGCTAGGGCTATGAAAAGCAAGGAAGTCCCTAGACTGTGAGAAAGAAAGCCCTAACACCTAACCTCTTCCTTGAAGACCCTTTATTGTCGGACCAAGCAATCCAGACAGGTTCTCGCAACTGCCTTTCAAACAGGACCTCGAGAGGCGGCTAGGTAGGGCCTACTTCATTGGATGTCTGATGAAAATGGGGGCTTCCAACTGAGATTCATGAAGAGAAGAGAGGACCCGACGTCACAACCTGTGTCGAGCCTATGAAAAGAGTATGCCCGAGTGGAACTGAGAAGATCAAATGACCCGACAGAGCAGGAAGTGACCAAGTGCAGTTGACTACAGAACCTGCCCTGTCGTTGCTAAAGCAAACAGCCCCTCGCAGGCAGCCGATTTTTCATGCTTTGGTCTCATTATCTCACCTAGCGAGACCGCCCACCACAGAGAGCTAGGCCTGGGTGCAAGTCAACATATGAGAATATCAGACTGATGTGGCATTCCCGACTTGAAAAGGGTTGGTAGACTTCAAGCTGGGTCAGCTAGACCTAAGTAAGTAGGCATCGAAGGAGGATTGTAGTAAGGAGTTTTGCGATTTGACTACTTTTTAGTTGAAGAACCTAGTGAGCCCCTTCGGAGTCTTCTGTGTAGCTTTCTTCTCTTATGCAATTCCGAGTGGAAGAACTTCTGACTTCCCCAAAAGGAGAGCTATTAAGCTCTTCCTCTCGCTCCTGAGTTTCCATTAGCCCCTTTTCTAATTGAAGGAAGAAAGCTATTGAGCCAATCATTCAATAAAGAAAATAAGTAAAGAAAAAGAAAGGTGAACAAGAAGGGAATAAGCTCTCAAGCCTCGGAGGAGAGCAATCTCTTGTGGAAAAAGGCGGCAAGATCCGACTAAGCCAATCTTGATTCTCTCTGAATGCTTCAAAGAAGAAGAGTCAGCCGGGAATCCAAAATGAGCATTACCTTGCTTCGTGCTGGAGGCACGTTTGAGAGTGATAGCACTTTGATTGTCACATCGAAGAATGGCATGATGAAACCCCAACTCAAGACTCAAGGTAGTCGAAAAGCAAGTTTTTTCTGCAGATGTTGAAGCCATAGCTCGATATTCAGCTTCTGTGCTAGAGCGTGAGACTTTTTCTTTCAATGCTTTCTTTCCTGATGAGGACTAAGAAAAGGGAATATAGCTAAACAGCTGCAGCAGAAAGAACGAAAAGCCAAAAGTCAAGGTGCATAGCGTTTCAAGAATAGGGGAGTACAGAATAAGGGGTTTGCAAGACAAAAGAGAATCCGCTGGAACTACGGCCTCTGACTATTCAAAAAAGCGGAATCCAATTCAATTCCACCAGTGTGTATGGTTGACAACCTTAATTCTCTATGTTCAACGCTTTGGGCATGCCAGAGCAAGACTTCTCTGTGGGAATACCCGGCTATCTCCTACTTTAAATAGAGAAAATCCCTGGAATTCTCTGATGCCGGGGATTATGTCTAAAAAACTTCGTATTGCGATCTCCGCTGACGATCTTTTTCTTTTCATAAGATCTATTCTTGGGCTAGAGCGTTAATATAGCTTTTCTCTTTTATTTATATGGGATAGGGCTTTGGAGAACTCCTAGAATGGAATTCCCCTTATGTTATATATCCTAACTAGTACCAGTCTAACTAAGAGTCATCTGCTAGGCCAGCTTCCTGTGAGTAAGCCAGTTCTAAAGAAGAGGGCTAAGGAAAAGCTAAAAATTCATTGGGATAGATGCAGCGCCAATTCATTTCCGCAAATTGTAGCGGTAAGTGCTAAGTACTTCGATTCAAAGTTTGCAGGTAGAATAGGAATAGGCTTTTTCTTTAGAGTCAGACTCTTTGCTTGCTTCTTTCGGCCAGCTCAGCGGATGAGTGGCCGTATTCGACACCTCTTTCTCTTACGGCTAGTGCGCTATTTGAGATAGTTGAAAAGGGGTGTAGCGATAGAAAGTTTTGAGAATTATTGATTCAACCTCAAAAGTCATTGCTAGTACGTTTAATACAGTTACTGCTATACCTTAGGCCTCAATTAGCAGTCGAAGGAACTTTCGAGTGAGTCCTCAATGATTTTTTGGGCTCTAAGCCTCCTAGCAAGCAGAGAAGGCAAGGAAGGGGCGAAGCGTCTTATGAAGCGACTTGTCCCACCTGCTGCTATTCTTTATCATGAACCACCCGCTGAAGATCGCCCCTACTGCATACTGGGCACGGATCCCCTTTCTTTCTTGCGGTCGCCGAGGACGTACGCTGAACCGGATTAAATCGGTGCCTTAACGTCGGGTGATTGCTTTCTTAGTGTGGCATGGATCTTCCCTGTCCACTGGCGGTTTCGTATATAGATATGGAGCCTAAACCTATGGGCCAGGGTATGAGAATCTCCCTGTCTAATCGACTCCCTGCGTTGATTGAATCTAAAAGGGATCCCCCTTTGACGCGCCTAACTCTTTCATTGCCCTCCCTTGGTCTTTCTTTTGAAATAAGGACTTTGCCCGCGGGTCAGCAGCGATATGGTTTTCTTACCATTAACTCCCCCTCTGACTATGGGTAGCTGGCTTGATGATTGATCTCGGTGAGTTCCACCCGTCTATCTAAGGATGGATCCCTTTTGCCCTCTTTTTGAGGCAAGTCCTATACCTGTAGGGTGGGATTCTTCCTTTCTAGCAGCTCTCAAAAGGCTTCCAAAATGGATTGAGTCCTAAGCCGACCCCTTGAGACTAGCCGGACAATGGAGATAGGTGTGGATATGCATCTTTGAATTCATTAGCTCGCACAAGATCTACCTCCTAACCACAGAACCTCAGAGTTCTATCAACCAACAGCTTCATAGAGAAAGGAGTCCCCATTTGGATCATCTACAGTGGCAGCATCGGCTCTAAGAGATTGAAGCTTGGAGTGCGCCTTCCTTCCATAGCTTTTTCTCTTTCTTTGGCTAGATCGAGTAAGGGGAACGACTTTTTGATTCATGAGGAGACGAGAATGGTTGTGGCCTTATTGGACGAGATGGAGAAGGAAGAAGACTAATTACTTATTTATTTGCTTGCCGAGCACACCGAGCAAGAGAGAGATAGATAGAAAGTGTGTGATAGACGGAAGCCCCCTGCTTTGAAGCCGTGACCGGACGGGACCCATGGCATGATGTTTGAATCTAGGTCATAGCATGTTCAACGCATGGCGTTCCAAGCCCAAAGTCATTACCAAGGCGGTAATTCCGCACCCTAGCGTCGGTAGGTTCTACTCAGGACAAGGCGCCACAAGCAGTCGGCGATGTCCTAGCCTTTTTTGACTCCTCTCAGACCAGGTATTCCTCCAAGACCAAGAACAAGGGATGAAGTAAGAGCGCATTCTAATTTTGGTTCAATATCTCCCGCTACTCCTTATCCTTCAAAGAGCTCCCTCTCTGCATCAAGACTAGTGTCTTGCCTTAGTGCAATCAGTTCCTGGCACCAATCCCTTCCCTGCTTAGAAATAAAGTTCCTAAATAGGAGAAAATGTGCCAACTAGCTCCAATTACTAAACACTGATCTAACGGGACCCTCTTTCTCGCTTTTCTATCTACCATGTTAAAGGATCCCCATCCATGAATCTTTGGTTCCCTCCGGAGTTGACTTATGGCCGCACTTCCTTATAACTTGACCGTGGAAAATTCTGCTTTTTGGCTTAGCGCATCAGAAACTTGCTTGGTCCTTCCCGGGCTTGTATGCCATGACCATATCGAACTCCGCTAAGAAGTATTGCCAACGCGCTTGTTTAGGAATTTAGCTTCTTCTGTGCATCAATCCGATTTAGGGCATATTCCTTATACAATTATCCTTGCTCATACCATTAACTGGTCGAAAGGTGTCTGCTAGAGGAACTTTTCTTGGAAGGTTCAATACAGAAGCAATTCCTTGCTTCTACGAATACCATAGCAAGTGAATTATCCCTGCTTTCGAGAGGTAGGCGTTGGATGATATGATATGATTATAGAGCAAGTGGAAATATTCAGTAGCGAACTCTAGATGGTTGGAATTGCTTTCCTGAGGATTGAATTCCCTTGTGCCTTTCCTGCGTTAGGAGCCCCTCCCAGTTGCCATTGATCTAGTAGTCTTTACAGTGCCCGTAACAGGGGACTCTTAGGGCTCTTTCCTAGTCTTCCGGAAGGCCTGTTTTAAAACAGTAGGAAAGCTAATATCTGACAGCTTTATTGATGTAGTTCCTCCTTTTCCTAGATTGGCGAGATCTTTCGGTAAAACCCCAATTGGTTATCGTATTATGAAGGAATATGTTCTCTTTCCGTTCCGCTCTTTCATCTTCGGGTAGGTGCTATGTTATTGGCAGGCTACTAAAGACGCCTAGAATTAAGAGTTTGGTATTCAGTAAAGTGTAGATCCACTTTTTGGTGGAAAGGTGTCCGCCTGTATATGTCTTGTAAGTTAGTGGGTCGGGGTTAAAGATGTGATAAGTTCTCCGTTCCATGGAAGCGCAGTATCATTTGGGTTACTGCTTTTATTCGCTCTTCTTCTCAATTGTGGATTAGCCTAGTTTCTAGTGAGTATCGGTAATGCGTACATATTCCTATGCGTGCCTATCTCTGCGTTTATAGGATGGAAGTCATGTCATTGCTAGGGGGGGTCTATCTAGTATAATGTCTGATGGATAGTCGGACTGGTATCAACTAAGACTCCTGGGTAGTTCCATTAGCTCTCGCGTTTCCGTCCGTCGATTGTAATAAATTGGGAGCGTGAAATCACTATTTATCATCATATCTTTTTTTTTGTAGAAAGAGTTTAATGCGCGCTAAAACAGCAGCCAAGGCTGTGCTTTAGTGCATTAGTTTAGTGCCGTCGATTACTGAATTGACTGCTTTACGATACTGCATTACCGGACCCGGATTACCTTTCCTTGATTGCCAATGTCCCAAGAGAGGGAAGAATTGGACAAATAGACCAGGATAAGGGCGAGACAGATATTGTTGAATTACCTGAACTCCCAACCTTTTCTTTTTATTCTGCTGCCTCGATTTTTCATTAGTAAGGGAAGCTGTTGGCACCTATTAGGTATTAGGTAAAAAGCTTGCTTTAAAAGTAGCAGGAGTACCTATAACTTAACTCTCCATTTCATAATAGAAGAAAGCGTAGAAAAGAAGGGTTTTGATTCGACCCCTCGCTGATTGGATTGCTTCCTTGACTCCACCATCACCTCAAAAACCAATACCAGACTTACCACAGTCTCAAGCTGAAGAAAAAAAGAAAAAAGAATTCATTGCTGTGGAAAAGCTGTTAAAGCATAAAGTAAGAAGGAAATGCACCTTCTCCGATTAGAAGGTTACGGGACTCCTTTTCATACGAAAATAACTACGATAGAGGGTAGGGAGGAATGAAATGAGAGACTACGAAAGTGAGTCAAACCCACAGAAGGAAAGAACTCAATCTAATCAGTCCAGGAAAAGCAAGTGCACCTTAGAGAATCCGACTAAAGGATAACGGAATAAGAGAATCGAAAGGAAAAGAAAGATGCCTCTTTTTCTGTTTAAATGCTTAGTGTTGAAGAAAGACAGAGCTTCTCAATTTTCATTGAAACAAAAATAGACATAAAAGCGATTATTTATTTTTCCAGTTCGTGATACAATATTCAAACGTCTACCAAGCTTCTATTTCTAGAGTGATTACGATCCGATTGCCTACTGTTGATAGTCTTTCAGCATAAGAGTGTTCAGGATGAAGTGGCTGCAGTTCTTACTGCCAATAGGACTCTTTGCGAGCCAAAAACTCTTCTGATGCAATTGACATGCGAGCAACTATAGATGAAATAGTTAAAGACATTGCTTTGAAGTTTGGTTCTCAAGTAAAAAAATCTAAGCTTTATCGATTCCCCAAAGCATTTATTCCATCTTAGAACGGGTCCGCTCTTGGGAAGCTTTGGAAAAAACAAAATATAACTGAATTGGAATGTGATTAAATCACTGAAGAAGCGCTCCACTATGGCCGATTCAATAGTTTGTCCTAGCTCCCTGCAAACAAGGGAAGAATGTTCGGTTTGGGTAAGCTCTTTTCGAACAGGTTATTTCGGTAAAGAGGGAGACAAAGCCTTTTCACTTCTGTAGCCTTAGAAGGCGAGGTAAAGGCGTATTATAAGCTCTTCACCCAAGGGCTTCCACTTGACCAAATACTCGGTGTAAGGAGGCACGCCATGACGTCCGCACTGTCCGGTCCGCAATAATGTACTCCGCCTCTTTGTCACAGGAATCAACAACAGCAGTAGGCGCTCGATTTGATAGCCCTCTGCTAGGGTCCTCCATGTCTTCATGATAGAGCTTCAAGCAGCTTGCATGGAAGACGGAGTGTATTTTGAGTCAGGAGGGCAGCTCCCATTGATAGGAAACCTTGAGAATCCTCTTGGTGATCTTGAATGGGCCTTCGTACTTCCGCACCAACCTCTTATGCACCTTCCTTCATGACTTGAACTGTTGTGGAAGGAGCTTCACAAGCACTAAGCCACCCACTTGGTACTTCACTGGCTGTTAAGAAAGCTCCCATGAAGGCTTTTACGCTTTTTAAGGCTGGATCAATTACTTCATCAGGATCAACAACCTCTAAAGTCGGTTCGTCCAAAGCCGAAGTGGCTACTGCAACAACTCAAACCGAAAAGATTCGAAAAGAAGATCCCCGTCAATCCCAAGGCTGTCACCTCCAAAGGGTCCGCCTCAAAATCCAGCAAAACTCTTACTTCTAGAAAAAAAAGTTGCCGGTCCGCCCAGGAAGAAGTGAACGAGGTATATCATGGGGGGTAAAGAGAGTCCCGCACCTCCGAGCGTAGAACATATTAGATGAAGTTAGCAAAGCCCAAGAGCGGATACCGCACAATAACAGCCCGAAATGCTCACATAAGCGAGATGGGGGGATCTTACTATACGATGCCACCAAAGAGGGAAATCGCAGAACTCTCTTCGAAAGAATGGTTAGCTAGGCCACTTTCCCAAGACAATAGGCTATGGAGCGGGCAGCCTCAAACGAGGAAGCAGCCCAATCTATTACATACGATCACTGATCGAATCGGGAATCGGGGCTTTCTCATACTCCTCCAAGTCAGCAAGGGGTACTACGGGTACTAGTTTCATGGTGATGAGTTTTCACCTCTATGGCAGACTGCAAGCACAGAAGCTAAGGATTGCCCTACGGAGGAATGCCCGAGTTTCAAAGCAGAGGTGAAGAAGCTTTCATTCGACAAAAGGAAGCATCGGGGGAGGATGGAACTCTACTTTACATAAGCTATTTAGAGAGATCCCCGTAGATTAGAGAAAACAGGGAAATAGCAAGGAAAGAGCTGGACGTTAGTCCAATTACTTTACTAGTAAGACGATACCTGCTACTAGTCGAACAAGGAAAAAACAGTCAAAAAAGGGTTGTAGTTAAACTGATTTCTGTACTTAACTATGGAGGACAACCACGCAAACTGCTTAGCGTGGGACACAGGTTTCGGCTCCTTTCTGCCTACCGAGTCCCACGAGTACACTAACGAGAGAGGAACTACAAGCAGAAATCAGTAGTCACTCTTCGAGTTAAATAAAGAAATTGCATATAAAGATAGAAAGAGAGAGATAGTCAGTCTCTTAAGCGGCCGAAAGTGTTATGTCAAAAGGACCAAGGAGGATGAAGGAGGAGAAGGAGTAGGAGTAGGAGCTAATTTGGACGGAATCGAATGATTACGAGATAGACAATGAGACAAAGGAGAGAACTTAGACAATTCACTTTCAGTACAGGGAGGTCTGCTGGTAGAAATTCCTCAGGGCGTATTACGGTTTTTCACCGAGGGGGTGGATCGAAGCGATTGCAGCGAAGAATTGATCTGAAACGAAGCACTTCGTCTATGGGCATTGTAGAAAGGATAGAATATGACCCTAATCGTTCTTCTCGAATCGCTCTAGTACGATGGAAAGAGGGGGTCCGCAAGAGGAAATGCAACACGATAGAAGAGTTCGCTCCCCCGCGTAAGATTCGAGAATCTACCACGACCGCCATCCGCGGTCCATTTTCGTTCTCTTCCCTGCCGGGGAAGGTGGATCAAAGAAAGGTAGCTTGCTTCTCTCCTGGACTGATGGCGGCTTATGTAGTGGTCGGCCTTCCTACCAGAATGCCTTCTTGGTCGAAGAGCCCCTTTACTAGTAAGGGCGCAGGAAGCAAAAAAACTTGCGCGAAGGACCTTTTCTTCTCTGCATTCTCCTCTCCAAAAGCCAAGGGAGAGACTGCATCCCTTTCCTTCGGTAGCTCTTTTGCTTTCCCAAGGATAGCCGTAGCTGGGGCAAAGCCCGCTTTCTTCGCTCCGCGAATGAAGAAAGTCAGAGGAAAAAACACGTTCTCTCTTTGCGAGATCCGAAAGTGGAGAACGCATAGCATTCTCTGGGCACATAGGATCAAACGTAAAGCAGCGCTCTCTTGGCAGAGTTTTAGGCGGCAAGAGACTTTAGGGCTTGTTGGAGCTTCTGAGCATAACAAATCGAAGCCGAAGATGGATCAAGGTAGCTTGCCTGCCAAGCCGATAGGCGAAGGGACGAAGGATGGAACGTGCAAAGTGGATCGTGCACCTGTCGTGTGACCCGTTGGTCCTAAGCAATGTCTTGCGCAAAGCGACCCACCTAGAAACAGCTCTCCTTTATGTTAGGGGGGCACTAAAATGGAACTTCGATCGGATGCGGGTATCAAATCCCGCCGCTGAGATGTCCAGCGGATTCCTGGGCCTTGACGAATGGCCGGCCACCTTTTACGTTAGAAGAGCAAAAGGCCCAGGGCATAGCAGGATGAACCAATGTGAATGAGTGTAAGCTTCGTTGCCCGAACACGATTGGTGCTGACCACACTAGGTGCTACCGTGGTAGCAAGAGAGGCCAGGCGGTGACAATTGAGAGGTTGTCACTGAGCATTCCTAGTCACACGGGAAGAGAGGTCAAATGGCAAGGCAAGGCCATACGCCCGGTTGGCTCCTCGCGGAGTATAGCTCACATCCAAACATCTGATTGGGGAACGGGGCAACGCCCATGAAGCTCCGGCGGAAAGGGAAGGCCTGCCAGGCCGTATGCCCATGGGTGCAGGATTCTTCGAAAAAGCGCGGGCTGACTCGGAGACCTGGGACCTTGGCTTAGCAACGAATGAAGGGAAGCTCGAAGAGCTTTCTCCGCCAGCGACTTATGTAGTGGTCGGCCTTATAAAGCTCGCTAAGCTTCGCTTCCCTCCCCCCTTCCCTTATATTAAGTGGAAAATAAATAGTAGTCGGCATTCTATAAGCGACTACACGGCTCTATACCAAGTCATGAGCGATAGCGAAGCCAAGCCGCCATCTATAGGCGAAGGGACGAAAGCCCGACGAAGGCCTATGCTACAGTAAGAAAGAAAGTACGTTAAGGTTACGAAGTCACTTAGCCGTATACAAAGGGAAAGGCGTCGGTACGGAGTCACGTCAGCTGTGGATATAGACTAGGCTATAAGGAACGGAGTCTTAAACTATGGACCGAGACTACACTAAGGAACAAGGAAGCTTGACTGAGCAAAGAAGTCAAGGAACGAAGCTGCTTCTCTAATAGCCCCGTTGAATAGGAGGGCGAAGGCTTTTTGAAAAAGTCTTTTTTGTCTTTGTCTTGTAAATTCATTTTTTTCTAGTTAGAGAGATGGGGCTTCAAGTTCTTAGGAAGAGCCGTACGAGGCAGCTCACGTACGGTTCGGGAGCCGAGCCCCAGCACAGGGGCTTAGGTCAACACTTATATAATAGCCAGTCATCAATTGGAAGCGGGCAAGATGGTGATAAATTGCGATTGGTCTAAACCTTCGACCAGCCACTTATTGCGACCTGCCCATACATACTAAGACCTTGTTCACACAGCGAAGAAAGGCCGAGTGTAAAAAACTCTTACACGATATTGTTCATCGAGCTGAAGAAATCGCTCGGGCTTCCGGCATAGAAGACGAAGTCCAATTGTCCAATATCAGGCACTCGGTCCAGTTTCTTTGTGATGTCGACGACATCGACGAAGAGTCTAGAATTGCTTACCTTCTACAATTTCGAAATGACCTAGAACAAAATGAAACTTGGGTCAAAATAGATCAAGAATGTAAAAGGTGGGGTGGGCGGGGCCTCTGTTGATGACCCAAAAGTACCAATTCTCGTTGACAGGCAACATGGGAAAGGGGTTTTCGAAGAAGTGTGGATGGGTGAGGAGCCCCCCGGACTAGTCTTTTTTTTGTAAAGGGCGAACCGGGTTACCAAAAGTAACAAATCGAATAAAAGGTAGTTCGCAGGTTTCAGTTGTCGCTCATGTCTTTTAACCTGAAGTGTTGGTTCAAATCCAGCTTGTGACGAAAGGCTGCCTTCAGTGAGAAACGCAATTACTTTGACTACTCTATTTCTACGAAAGGGGCCAATAAAGAGTGGGGGAAGGGACGAATTTGAGACTACCGACGTCTCTAGCGCTGATACATAGAGCAGCCGGGTAGTGGATTTTTTAGAAAGAGTGTTTCCCCCTTTTATTAGAGTATTGGTCCTTTGAAGACCAATATCAAGTCAAGTTTTGAGTCTGTCTGTATGCCACTGGATTTCCTCTAAAAAGCTTTCATCGCTTCCGTGCGATACAAATACAACAAAAAGAAAACTGGGACGAGAAAGCTGGAGATCGGTTAGTGGGGTCGGACCCCCTTACTTTAGCTTGCTTTCTTTAGAGATCGGCAACTTGACTTTTACATTTTCGTATATAAAAAGAAAGATTGGATTTTTCTTTCCTTGATGCCGGAGTTAAGGCAGCCTAAACTGCCAACATGTCAGAGGAAGGAGATGCTCGGAACAAGCTTTTGGGGAGATTAGGTAGCAATTTGACAGTGCCAGAGTTGAGCTTGGAAGAACTGCTGATTCGAGAACAAGAATTCTAACTGGGGAAGGGCAAAAAGAAAGAATAATAAGAGTATTGTTGCAGCCTTCCGGCAACTTTCGATTGTATCGGTACGAAAGAAGCCCCGAAACATCCTGACTATATGGTGTGGCCATTAAGGAGAGGGTGGCCTGGCCTAATAAGGTACAAGAAAGACTGGGTGGCTGCTAAGAAGCGGAATCGAAAGCAGGAAGCAATGGTGGATCCAAAGCCAGTTCCAGTTCCGCTAGAAAAAGAAAGTGGACTATCAAATCAAGAGCAGTCCCTGGACTGGACGTTTATAAGCTAGTAAAGTCTGGTGTAGGTCTTCCCCAGCTAGAAATAGATAGAAAAATGCAGTCTTTTTCTCGGTTAGTGGGGGAGTTAACCCGGAGATTCGTCAATCAATTCTTTCTTCTAGAAAGTTGAAGCAGAAGTGGATTTTTCTGGCAAGAGGAGAATCTCTCTTTTGTGGGGTGTGGACTACGTTCATAGAATGTGCTTTCTATTTGAGATGAATTCCTCTCCACCGGCAGACTTTATAGAAAAGAACCTCACACCTTTCTTTCTGCTACATTTCAGTACGTACACCCAGCCTTTATTCATAGAAGAAGGCCGCAGAAGCAAGCAATCAAAAGTGAAATTCTTGCTCTATGCCACCGACGTGGGCTGGGGTGTTTAGACCAACTTTCTTAATTAAGGGACTCATTCACTCCAGAGCTGATAGCTACCTAAAAGCCCGAACTTAGAAAGGCTATGACTAAGATTCCCACTTCAAATCCAAGAAGCCAAAGAGTAAGAAGTCGGAAGCAAGCCAATCGCCTAGAGTGGCTTCGGCAGTCATTCCATTCAAGCAAGCCAGTCTTTCAGGTCTATTTCCATCCCCTTTTTAGTCGGGAAGTGAAAGTCGTTCTGAACGAACTGCTTTCCTTAAACCCTCGTAAGGAAGCGAGGCTCTTTAAGTAAGAGTTAGCTTATCTCCTTGGTATTGAATCATTCTCAGACTCGTTCGATTTGAACTAACAGGACAGCTTTCGACAGTTGGGATTGAGCTTGAACGTGGCGATAGGGATATAAAAAAAAGTAAATAGCTTCCCTTTCTTGGTGGGGCGTAACATCCTATTATAAAGGATGGATCTCTCCCTCTTTCTTTCGGAATATGCCACGAAAAGGCTTCGATTTGAAATGATTAGATGAAGGGGAAGAGCCAAAACCAAAGCAAATATTAGCCTGCCAAAAACAAAACAAAGAAAAACAACGATAAGATGAGTTTTTTTCTTCGGAGCCGGCCGGCCCTCCCTTCTTTACGCGAACGGATCCGTATTAGTAAATGTGAACGGGTCCTTATTTACCTTACGCCTTTTCAACTCTTTAAAACTTCAAATGCGTCTTCTAGAATTTTAACAATGCCTTTGTTAAGCGGTTACTGTACAAAGGACAAGATCGGTTAAAGCAGCTAACGAGGGGATGCATAGTGTTTTCAAAATACATTTGATTTCGAAATGCTTTGAAAGGAGTTAGTGCATTGATGCCGCAAATCCGATGGTTAGCAAAAACGAATACGAATGGGATTGACTCGGCTAACTCGCTTTTTTTTGTATCAGCTTAAGCACATCTCTCGGCCCTAGGAGGTAGTTTTCCATTGTAGTCAGCTGAGAAACTGCTCTAGCCCTTGTTTGTGCCTTTTGCTTGTTGACTCTTTCGACTTTGAGAGTGGTAACTGGAGCTAGCGAGTTGTTCTTCTTGTTCAGAACTGGCAAACTAGTAAACTAGTTGCTTCGCTTAGCCGCAGCTACACCCCTAAACACTTACAGCTATCTAAGACATTCAGAG
Organism: Coffea arabica; assembly: GCF_036785885.1. NCBI lineage: Eukaryota > Viridiplantae > Streptophyta > Magnoliopsida > Gentianales > Rubiaceae > Coffea > Coffea arabica. Next base: position 27,450 of record NW_027266175.1, read on the forward strand.
GCTGTCTAACTGGTGTTAGAACGCTTTTTCTTAATCCGTTATGGATGTCGAAAAGTGAAGGTACCAGGTCATGGTGATATGCTTGATAAAGGTTTCTTTCGTCGATAGCCTTTTCTGATGTAGTATGCGTAGTAGCTGTTGTCACAGTAGGGGTCCTAAGGCGGGAATTGTCCTAAAGTAGCCATAGCGTTGATTGCTCTCCCTTTCACTCGAAAGAAGAGTTCCTTGCCAACTGCCAATTATCTATCAATCTTAATTGAACGACCTAAGCCCCCTTTTTGAGAAAGATAAGAGAAGGTGTAATATTCGAAGACTAACTACATCCTTTATTCTGAGTTGCTAGTGGTCTGCCCCTCTCCTGCGAGAGTACGACCTTTCTGAAGTGGCAAGAACAAGCTACAGATCTTCTTCTTTTTTAGAATATTTATTAGGAAAGGAAATACATTGGGGCATAGGTCCCCTGTCCCCTATCCTTTATCTAGACGTGTTGTGGTGTAAAAAGATGCAAATCCAACAAGAAGAGAAGGCAGGGTTCGGTGTTTGAAAGGTGGGGCCTAGGGGTTCAAGTATCTCCATTTGTTGTCGAAATAAGAGAGTATGGGAGAAGCTTTGGTGCGTAGGGATCGACATTTGCACGAGAATGGAATAGACTACTAAAAAGTGGAGTGCTTACTAAGCCTTTGTTTGTTTTGAAGTACCGGTCTGAAAGTACTAGCTGGACCCAGACTGACTAATCGCTAAGAGCGCATCCCTAGGGGGGGGGTAACTATCAGTAGGGCATTCAGTAATAAGTAAGCCAAGTTCTCTTAGCCGTTAGGGTGACTCGAGAAAACTTGAAAGGGAATTCCGAGAGCCCTTAAGCTTCAAGCTATCCGGCTTCAAGCCGTGAAGGTGGAATCCTAGTTTCATCGTAAAATAAGGAAGATCGTTCATCAGCGCTTTCAGTAACTAAAAGTCAATCAGGTGCGTAATCAAGCTAATCTCATTACTTGGAAAGAAGGGGCTATGGCACTTGGTTCATTCCTTTCTTTGGGGAAGGCAGCAAGCAATTCGGCCAGACGAAAGATGGCTTGAAAAAATAAGATAGGTAGAGCGTGAACCAAGGTTCATAGGCGGCTCAAAGTCGAATCTTGCAGATCCTAGTTCGCTTACTAATCGCTTTCGTGATCGCTAAAAAGCCTATTTAAAGACTTCGCATGATTCTCTTAGTTAGAATAGGTCAACCTATCTCCCGGTAAATGCGTACTGGAGTCATAGCGGCGGCCATAATTCTTCACTTCATTGGTTCATATTGTGCTTCCCTTTTCCTATGCACAGAAAGAAGTTTTTTCAAAGAAATGAAAGTTTATGCCGCCTTCTTTCCTAGCTCTTTTTCAGGTAATAGAGCCTACTTCCTGTATTGTATTTTTTCCCTCTCTTTGACTTCCTTCTAGTAGGAAAACACTTCCGCTAGCTTACTAGGTCTGGTAGTCTTGCTTTAGTAGAAGCATTCTTTTTAGGGCGGACAGGCGGGGCACCACCCATTCCTGAGAAATTTTATTGTTATTCCTTCTCCTCCTTCATCCTCCTTGGTCCTTCGGTCATTGTATAGTGAGAAAGCTCACCCCCACCTTTTTTTTTAGACGAAAAAGCCCTCTTTTACATCCAGTGGGATCTCTTGGCTTGGGTATTCCTATCTATTGAGCAAAATCTTTACAAGCTATCCCGTTCAGCTTCAAATGGACAAAATTCTCGGCCTTTCTCCTTTACCTAAATCAATTCCCTTTTGCCTAGGTCTGGGATCGAGCCCTTCTATGGCAAATTCGGTATGGTATGTTGTCATAGATGCGCCTTTCGACTGGCATTCACTCCTCCAACTGATTCAATGTCACTTGGGATCGGATCCTTCCTAAATTCATTTCCCCTGGAGCTGGGTTTTTTCCTATTCCTAGGCTCCATACTTTTGTTGTTTTATCTTCTTTGTCTGAAAGTAGGGTTACTTGATATGTTCTGGGAACTACTTTCAAGGACAGGAAGTTTTCTGTTGAATCGAGCCTTATCTCCTTTCTTACTGAAGATAGGATGCTCTTCAGATCTGGCTCTTTTAATTGGTTTTCTTGTGAAAGCCTCCTCGCGGCCGGGCAGGCAACTCTATTTATGTCTTCGTCTGGAGCGAATGAGGGAGCATCAAGCTCGGAAGACACGGGCGGGACGAGCCGGAATGAGGCTTCATCCTCGAGCGTAGGGACCTTTTCCTTGTGTTCGAAATCAAAGAAAAAAGATGGAGACTGTTATTGTTATGGATGCTAAAGGAAGTCTTCCCGGTCCGCTATTTCCTTTAATAGAAAGTAATGGAGTGAAGTACGTAGCCCTTAGGAAAGGGCACGAGAAAAGGAAAAAGAGTTGTGAGTTTGACTTTCTCTTTAACCACAATAAGCCGTGTAGTTACCGGATCGGGACAAAGAGTCGGTTTAGTCGGAGATAAACAGAGTTGGGTCGATGAACAGAGCCGATATCGACACCGAAATATATCACTGTCTTTGACGCTTCTAGGCAATATGCCATCGATTACCTCAAAACTACTTTGAAATTCAGCATGACATAGGTACCTACTTCCTTGAGAGCTGGGATAAGTACGGAATTTCACTCTGGTTGAATCGCTTCTATCCTTAGCCCGGTACCGAGGGAGGCCTTTCCGAGACCAATGCTATCAAGAAGTCACTAGATTAAGACTTACTATTATTGCATCGAGAAAGAGTTAAAAGATCTCCCCTCAATAACTTCTGTTATTCTTCTTCTTTTTTGCCGCTAGCCCTTCCTCTCTATCAACGCTTGGCCACTCTATTGCTATTGTCGCCTTGGAGCCCGCCCTTGGCTGGTTTCACCCCTTCTCTAGTAGCCTTGCCTGCAATTCTTGTGTGACTTATGAATGAAAGGAAAGGCTTCCTTCCTTGCTTTAGAAAAGAGAAGAGCGCCAACAGCTAAATCAATGGCACGTGGGAAGCCCAGTCAATTGCTTAGAGATAAGCTGGCTCCTAAAAAAACGAAAAATAAGAAGAGATCAAATCCATATTCAAAGTCTCCTTTCTTAGAGGAAAAGAATGGTGGAAAGAAGATGCTACGGAGAACCGATCCAGAGAAGAATGGAAATCGGCTTGCTCAGGAGCTGGAGCCTTTTTCCCTAGTATAGAATCCGCTGTTGAGGCTATCTTCGTAAACCTTAACAGTCGATCTCCCTGTGGTAGCCTTCTCGTGGAAAGTCTTTCACTCGTTTGTTGCGCTTCCTTCTGTTCCTGGGAAGCAGTAAGGAGTTTCCAAATGCCCCACGGCGGTTAGTTCATAACAAAATAATAGTTGGTTACGGTTTTGGGACTTGGGCGATAAACCCCAGGAGGGAAGGCGATACGACGAGCGCTTAGGTATGGTTTTTCGGGCTTGGCCGTGTATGCGCTCATTGATTGGGTAAATCACATGTTAGAAAGAGTCCCAGGAATCCAACGGCTATTAGCTTGAGACGTGAAATCGAACAGCAGCTAAAGAGAGCTCCCCGTTAAGGGCGGCATGATTACTGATGTGATGCCTTCCTTCCACTCACGGTACACCTACTATCGGAATGGCTGGTGAAAAGGCTAGTTCAACTAGACCTGTAATCAAAAGTCTTCCAAGACCTTACCACCGTCGCTTTCGTTGGCATGCATCATTTTCTTGAGCTTCAAGAAGCGCTCAAGATTTTCCTATATTTCCACCTTTTTTTTATATTTTATAATAAGTTTAGGAATTGGTCTGGCTTCTTCGCCAAGAGTCTTAGATTATCAAATACCGTTCGGGGGCATTTTTATTTTCTGTTTTGCTCATCTCGTATTATTTATGGGCTTCATACTTTTTCAGCAAAGTTTGCCCCATGAAAAACAGCCCTTAATCCCTTTTTTTTTTAGCGCTCTCTTCTATTTTTTACCTTATTGTCCCGGACTTTTTTGGCTCGAAAGGTGGATAGAGGGAATAGATTTGCTTCTGTTTCTCCTATGTCTTTTTTTGTTTATTCGCGAGGAAGGAAAAATGCGGTGGGGGGGGTGCCGACCGAAAGGGAAGCGCGAAGTTCCTTGATTTTCTCTAATAAGAGTAGTACCAAAGGCAGGCCTTTTTCATGGTGAGTTCTCCTTGGTTGGGTTGCTTCCATGATAAGGGGAAGGGGAGTGGTGAGGAGGACCCCTTCCACCAGATTACTTTACTGACTGGAATTCATTCAATAAAAGTACAGGAACTGGTTTAACAAAAGGGGTCAAGAACTACATGGATCTGATACCTTCTTACCTTGGTCTGGTAGGTAGGTTATGTAGGCAACAACTGTTCCTAGGTTGCTCGATCGCAAAAGGCCAAATTCATCGTTGTCAGAAGGATTGGTGTGGCCAATCTGGCTCTCTAATGTTGTACCGTTGCCCAAGAAAGATGGCCGGGTAAGGGTTGGAACCCTCCCTATGGACTGATAGGATGAGAAGTAGTCGGGAACTTGCCAATTCTAAATTGTGCTTTTCCGCTGTAAAGTTTGAAGTCATTAATTACATTTGTACACTCCTATGGGCAATAGCTCTGGCAGACCTCTCTTCCGGCATGATTATAAGCTCTCTCTCTTCTGTTCCTCCCAGCGAAAGTATAGTAGTTTCCTGGACATCTATTAGCATGTGCTTAGTAGCAGTTTGCAACTCCACTTCCGTCGTTCCCGCCCGCCTGTCCTATTTGCTTCAGTCAGTCGTCTGAAAGTGCTCGCGGGGCTTCTCATAGAGAGCCTAGATGCGGGAATTCGATGTCATAAATCGTCACTCTTCAGAGAGAGGGGGGCTCGTGGCAAAATGATTGAAGGGCCGGGTTGATATTAAATCTAAGAGTCAATTATCACGATGCTCGTACAAAAAATATCTTAGCTTCTAATACTAACCTTCCTCAATCGAATTAAATCCATTCTTCTATCACAGCTACTTTCCTCTATCTGGCTTTTACAAAATTGTAAAGTGAACTTGAACTCCCGTTTTTGGAGTTTCTTAGAGTGATGTTCGAGATCGCCTCTGTGTGGTTCACCCTAAGTAGCTAACCGAATCGGAACTGACTGAAAGGACTGCAAAGAGGATCTAACTTTTTAGAGCCAGAACACTAGATGGAGAATAGGCTGCAAGAAAATAGGTTATTGTCCTTTCCTTTGAAGAGTATCATCCATGGCGAATGGTATCGTATATAAGAGAAGGGCCGCTTTGAGGAAGGATCTCTCTATCTAACTAGAAATATCATAAGAGAAGAAAGAGCTGCTTGGCAAGTCAAGCAGTACGCCCGGTTCACCAGGTTCTACCACTGCAGGGCTCAATCATGCTAGTGGAGCTATATGCTTCACACAGGCAAGAAGTAAATTACGTATCGAATCGGGCTATAAGTAGGCCGTTTGCTATTGCGATCAGGACTCTTCGCCTTTATTTAGAGATGGACGTTCCCACATAAAGGAATGCTTCAATTCACTCGGGTATAAAAGAAAGAAATTCTGACGAAAGATAGCTATTCTTCTCTAGTTTCGGATGGTTAGAAGTTCACCGGGCAAGGTGGAGTAATTCCAATTTCCAAGCATCTAGGGAGAAATCCAGTTTTCTTTTAGAATCGGACTTTCCTTACTTAAGTGAAAGCGCAAGTTAGATCCTAACTGGGAAGGACCCTATAAGGTAGTAGAAGCAAGCCGAGCTGGGAGCTACTGCCTGGAGGCTGTCAATGGCAGTTCTGTCCCTCGCATGTGGCATGTTAGTAACTTACGCCGCTTTTACTTATGAATTTCTGTGTCGAGTTTTATGGTGACGTAGGCAATCTTATGCTCTTGTTTCTCAATTTGAATTTAAGCCATGTTCACTTAGTTTATTATGCTATCTGAACCTATATGTACTATTGAGCTTTGCTCGTGCAGAAATGATCGATGAAAACGCTTGAGCCCTGCTCGCCTTTTTAGAGACTTTTCTCACTCCCATTTCGGGCTAGACCATCGAAATCTTCAACTTCAGGCTAAGCCTACATAACATATTCAACCACGGATTAAGTCGACATAACATCCTCACGTTCAGTCAGGTTTTTCCAATTGGATTTCCTTGCGGGTAGAAGTAGGGCTTTATTGGCCTTCGGCTGCGCCTTCTGCTCGAGCTCGCCGTAGGAAACTTTTCGCCGATGCCATTATTAGAGGAGTAACTGGTTTAGCCTTGCTTCGCTTCGCAGACAAGAGTGTGGACAGTATATTGTTTCGCCTCTACTAATGCAAGTGCAGTTCTCGCTGCTCAACTATATATAGAGGGGGCTTTTCTTCGTCTCGCCCATGTGTAACAGCAAATGGTGAACAACGAGCACCAAGCTCTTTTGCCTATGCGCTTACGAGGACTCCTTCACTTAATGACATTCCTTCCGGATCCAGTTTTGTATATTCTGATCGGGTAATTGCATATTCTGATGATTACAGGTTTCGGAACAAGTCTTCAAACCAGATGCCTTCTGCAGCCGGATGTTCTACCAAAGTCTCAGGCGACACATACGCTCAACGGCTTTCTGGAAGTGAGGGGGATGGCGCATACTCAAACGAGGGGCTTTCCCACACTTTTTTACCAACCTCTGGGGCTTCCTCCCGACCTGCTGTCTTCTGACTCTTCCCCGGCAATGGCTACGAAATCAAGGGATTGGAGCTCTTCGGCTTCCCTTTTCGATGGTTACGAGTGTGAAATCATTGGTTCTACTCGGCCTAAGGCATTCTTCCACTTCGGCAGATACCCATTCTCAAGTAGATCTAAGGCGTTCTAGCCGTCTTTCCGTTCGAATAATTCATCTTTTTTCAGTCTCCCGTAGGGGAGCCCTTCATTGAGAGGCTAGGAAAAACTACTTCAACATAGACAGGCGGGACTACTTCGGTAATAATATTATTCACGGGGATTGCTTAGCTTGGCGCGCTGGCTTCCCTTGCTTTGCTCGAGTCCGAGCTGGCTTTCATGGCGTACTGACTTCCCTTGACAAGACGGGCTACTTTTAAGGACAAAACAGGATACTAGTTCACTCAGGGCTAAATCTCTTTCTTAACGGGGCTGCCTTCTCCACTTGTGACTTGAACAGCTATCCTTTCCTTTAAAAGGAACTAGCTGCTAAGGAGACTCATTTATAACGCTGGAACTGCCTGCAGGAAACTGGCTTATCACATTCGGCTCGGGCGTACACCCGCATTGGTGCGGTAGAGAAAGAAATTTAGGTCACCAAAAACTTCCCTGAAGTAAGTCAGGTCATTCCATACAACGAAGCTAGCGAACTGAACCTTCTAACTGAGATCTTAACTCCCTGGAAATGAATAGCTGACTTGAGCAGGCATAGATACCATAGGCTTTATATCCAGTAATCTTTCCATGCTCCGATATGAGTTTAGTTTCGAGTCTTCTAGACAGGATTATCCTATAGGTAAATATATTTGTTCTTTCTTCAATGCTTGGCTTGATCTATCTTTCTTTCAATGTCCATTTATATACTATACACACAAAAGCGAGAAGTCGTTCTGCTCTGTTCAGCTATCCCTAACACATTACACCAAGCGAACCTTCTAACCTAGCTAGATCTGAGCTACCTGGATCCCTTTGTCAGTCAGTAATGGAGGAAGAGTTACCTGGATTGAGAAAGTCTGAAGGATTAGTGCCCCTCGGTCAAATTCCAGCTGTTGTTGCTCTCTCAGGACTTCCTAGGTAAATCGAGTATGTGAAAAAATTATCAAACATATTAAAATAAAACCTTATAAAATAGGTTATCAGTCTACATCGATAGTTGCTTGAAGCCGTAAGAACCCTCTTGTGGATCGCTTTCTCTTGCACGTTAATGAATCGAGGAATTGCGTATGTAAGGTCTGTCAAAAAGGAGAATAAAGATTAGACAGGCAGTATCCCCCTAAAAAGAGGGAGTGCTGCTAAGCTAGGGTTCAAATCAAAGAGTAGCTAGAACCAGTGAAAGGGTAGTTCACCAGACCCGCTCACGATAATGCGAAGAAAACGGCGGATAAGCCTTTTACTGGTTAAGGCGAGAAGATCCTAAAAAAGGCCGGTTTACAACAATGAAAGATAGTGGCAGACTAAGGAGTAAAGACTTACTTACTTACCGGAAAAATGTGACTCCCGAAGGCTTTTACTTTACGAGATATCCTGACTCTAATTCCCAAGCAGGAAAGAAGAGCAGGGGTAGACTCATTGGATTAGAGGGGTTGGCTTACAACTAATCGGTAGGGTAGAATGATCCTATCAATTGACTAGTTCAGTTTCGGGACCTCTCCTTAAAAAGTACCAATGGAACCGGAACCGACCGTATCAAAGTTGTAATCTCTTGGCATAGCTGAAACTCGATGTAAGAAAGCATATTCCTCGCGTATAAGTCCGAAAGAGGACAACGTTTTGCTGCCCCACCAATCCTCCACTTTGTGTATGCGGTATATAGAGTATAATCCGCGCCTTCCCTCCTTCTCTTCTTAGAGGTAAGACTAAGGAGAGTCTATATCACCCATAGGCCCAATAGACTGAATTAGTGGTAATATCTCCATCTCTGAGTTCGGAAGTGAAGAAGAGAGCAGCACAGCACCTACCTTAAAGGGATAAGGCGGTTCGTCGAGAGCTAATTAGTTAGAAACTAGACAACCAACTATTAAGAAATCCATACTCTTTTATGCAGTACCAACTCGTTAACCGAAATAGGAGCTACGTTTGCTCGGCTTCTTAGGAAGAATTATACCATGTAGGCACTATCTCAAGGGATAGGAAGCAGATACATCAACATGAGTAGAGTGAAGAGGTCACTTGACTCCGCCCAACGGAAAAAGAAGTGAAAGTGTTGTAAAGCACCCTTAACGAAATGTCTTTCCCTGTCTGAATGGAGTGGCACGCTTCAATGGGCATGTCCCTGAGACTAGTGCGGGCATTTAGGGATAAAACCTTGGGAAAGAAATCCCTTTGAATTCAAGGAAAATGAAACAAAAGAAATTGACGTTTACGAAAGGAAATCCGTTTTCAAACTATCTTAACCTTGAGATCTCACTAGTTTGCTTACTCACAGATAGATTGCTAGCAAGCTACGGGAAAGGCAGTGACGAAGGAAAAATCATTTAATGGAAGGGTAGGGGGAATGATTTACTTTTCCTAATTGAGGGTAAACACTTTTTAAAAGTAAAGAAGAGTCCGATTGCCATTATTACCCTAAAGAGTTGCATAAAGTGTAGGGCTGTGCATCACAAAAAGCTTCCAACACTTCTTCGCAAAGAGAAGTATGCAATTGAAGCAGTGAGATTAGCTAAATGAGCGGAAAGAGTGGTTTGACTTACGATCAGGGAAAACAAGGATCTTACTTAACAGTCGGAATCTTAGCACAAAGGCTAACAGGAAAACTTCCTGCTAGATGGATCCTATGCCCCGTCCCAGCGAATAGAACTACAACTAGTCTAGGAGTCCCTCTGCAGATCCTGGTATCAATGCACTTTCATTCCGCCCAATACTAGAACTCCTTCATTCAGACATTAGGCTTTCTGCTTCCTTTATAGATATAATCTAAATTAAGGCGGCTGCTGCTTGTTAGAGCATCTCAAGCTCTCTTTTTCTTATTTTGATTTTGAATAGTTAGTAGACTTCGTTGTCTTAGCTGACAAAATGCCTTAGTTAGCTTCCCCTTTTTTCATAACAATAGGAGACTCGTAGAACAGAGGGGGAACTGACCGACTTTTAGAAGATGACATGCCCATAAAACGACTTCTTAGGGCCCTCAAAAGACGTAGCTTTCAACTGCATATGAGAAAGTAGGACTACTAATTGGTCTAGGACGGAAGCTAGGTTCTCAACCGACTGAAGAAGGAACTGGGAGAATTTAAGGCTTAGCGCAGAATCTCCCTTTCTTTACTAGAAGAGCAGGAAACTTCACACTGACTCTCGTTGCACCACCATGCCCACCGTCCGACACCGGTTCCCATTTCATTCCATTTTGATAACCATAAAGAGGGATAGAGTCGGGTCTTAGCCATTGACCAATTCCAGAGCCATTTCCAGCTCTAGTTCCATTCATTGGAGATCCATACCTAGTTGACAGAGAGAGAGTAGTAGAGAGAGGGGAGGGAATCACCTCAAAGGCAAGAAAAGAAAGGAATGCAGCTATTTATGATTCTGAGGGATAGCTTTATTAGCTAGGCCACCCGCCTGAGCAGGGTTTCCATCCGAACTAGTGCCTTAAGCAGGAAGGAAGTTTCATTTGATGGGAACAAATGTTCATCGTTACCGATCCTCTTGGCAAAATGGTGGTATCGTATAGAAGAGAAAGGTTGCATGACGGAGCGCTCTTTTCTTATGATATTTCGAGTTAGAGTTTTCGATCCCTGGAAAGGAATGGGCAGTCAGAATATAGGGATTTTTCCCAGCCGCTTTGATTCGACCTTCTATCATCGGGGAAGCACTATATACTATGAAAGCCCTTGACTCCGCTGATGCCGACATGCCTCTTTTGGGCAATTTTCTAGTCACATCTGGAAAGAGGAGTCTTTCCACTCAGATCAAGAGTCTGGTTCTTCTGCCCTTTAGGTAGGCAGAATTGACCTTCCTTTACCTCATTCCATAGATTTCAGAACGCTTTCTTTGTATGCGGTTGGTAAATCCCTCCTAGGTTACTTTTCTAAAGAGCTTCCCCTTGATCTCTGACCATCAATATAGGCAATTCAATGTTTTCGATAAGTTGAATTGTAAATGTCAGATTGATCCTCTAGATTGAGTTACTTTTAAGAGTTAGATTTAGAGTGGACTAAAGGAAAAGAGCTCCTATCCGCTTTAAATAGGTTTGAATAATTGGCAGGGGAAACTCCTCTTTAGGAGGGCCCGAACCGACTTCAAATCGATTTGCTAGCTTTCTTTAGCGGTTGAATCTCTCTCCCTTTTTTAGGGTTAGTCCGCTCACTACCTAGGTCGAAAGAAAAGCATACCCCTTTTGAAAGCTGACTTAGCCAAAATAGACTTTTTAGACCAGTTAAAGAGTGGAGGATAAAAGCTAGCACCGGGGGTCATTACCCACTTAGTTATAGGTAGAGACAGGCTAATTCGCAAGAGAGCTTGAAGCTAATAAACTGCTTTTCCAAGCCGGGGAGTATGGGATTCCCGTTCTCAGTTGTGCTAGGTCTGCCCATCCGTTGAGGTCTGTTATGATAAAGATTTAAATAGAGGGGCCTGCCTTGCTCTGGTATACTGCCAGGTTGAATGATGATGATACGTCGTGTGCTTACTCACCTTCGACTCCCCTAGCTGTTCTCTGTCAACTGGACCTTTCGAACGAGAACTGCTTCACCGGGAGGCGGGGGCGATTGGAGTGGGATACACGTCAACTGCTGCCTGGATTGCATATCTTCCCCATGGGCTAATAGGAATGCTGGGAGCTTGGCCCGCGATTGAAAGCATTGGAAAAAAAGGGATGGATTGAGTGCGGGTGGTTCGAGATCCTTACATACGGATATACGAGTAGGGTTCATAGCTCTTGGTTGGCTGGTTGACACGAAGGGATACGGTTTTTGGGATAGATTAGGTTGGACCTTCGGATTTCCAAGAGTAGCTAGCTGGCCCCGAGCTTCTGTTCCATTCCATTCCCACTTCTTGAAATCGAGTCAGGATGTTTGTTTCCAATTACTTCATTCCCACTTCATTCCAGCGACTCCTCTGCTTCCATCTCATTTTTCTGGTCACGTAAGGGAAGCCGCGTCTCTCAAAGCACCTAGCTTAGATGATGAAGCAAGTGATCCTATGGAGTAAAGGTGTGTTCGAATCCTTTCCATCATGAAGAAATAAGTGGCTCGACTCCCAATGCAGGCTAAGCTCCCCCGGAACCTGTAGCGGGCTTCAAAAGGAACGATAGAAAGCTCTGACAAAGAAAGCCATGAAGAGGAAATCGGGCAAGCCGCACTACGGCCGGAAACAAGCAAACGTAGGCAGCAAAGAAAGTCCGCTCTAGTCGCTGTCACTAATCTCTTTTTTAGTTAATAGGACCTCCTTTCTCGGCCAGTTAGTACTTTGAAAGAAAGTATTGATGAGAGTGAGAAATCCTCTTAGGTTACTCGAGTGGAGTTTCAGTACCGGCTACTACCTTTTCTTGTATTAAGCGAACCTCTGCTAAGAATGGAATGCATTGATTTGGGGCACCTCTTATCCTTATTTAGCTTTCAAGTGGGAGAGGACTTCCATAGAGTCATTTTTCTTAACCCCTGCTTTGTGGTACTATCTCAGTCTAAGGCTTTGGAAGCCTTCATTTGTGGGAGCTGGGGCCACATTCACTACCATCGCAGTCTGGGTCCAACTATGAGGTCTTCCCATTGAATTCTATTACATGACCACATTAATTAAATAGGCTAAGAAAGGAAAGAAATCTTCGCGTGGACAAAGCAAAGAGAGAGAAGAGAGGGCTAGGTCGGATAGCGTAGCGTAAGGACGGGATAGGCAAGAGAAATGCTCAATGAAGCGCTCAAGAGAAGGGTGAGTGGCCTAGCACACTTAGATAAGGCATGAAAGTAATATCAATTGAATCAGAATCCGCAGTAGAAGAAGGTGCAGCTATTACAGACTCGGTTGTTAAAGAAGAAGCTGTTGTCGGAAGAACCGCAGTAAGGACACTAGTCTCGGGGGCCGTTAAGGTTGCAGATTCTCTTGCAATATGTCTATCTCATAGTACGGAGTATAAGATAGGGTGTTAGTTGCTTCATGGTTCCCAAGGGGACGTAGCTAACCCTTCTAAGATAATCAAGTCTCAAGCTAAAAAAACGTATCCTAGCCCAAGAGCTCATGGGACAATCAATAAACAGTGTCACCCAACCTGGAATCGATTCTTACTTCTACTACAATAATCAATAAAAAACCTCGCCTTCTTACCTTCACGAGTGAAATTCATTCTATTGAACGGGGTAGGAGGCGGCTAGGTGGTACTGCTTGTGCTTCTCTTCCTTTTTTTATGTGATTATGTTACACTTCTATCTCACAGTAAGACTTCTTCTTAACCTTTTAAGGTTTCCTTTTCATCACTTTCCCTGTAAATCTCTGCGGCTGCATAAGTAAGAAAGAAAACTTTGTGGCAAAGCTCGTCGTATTAAGTAGAAGTACCCGGTAAACCCATTGTATATATAATAAAACAGAGTGTCTTTATGGTACGCAGACACGGTTCGGAAAGGTACATGCGAGCGGTCGTCTTGCTTACTATATTTAAGTTCCAAATTCTTTTCATTTGAATAAGATCCAATCTATAAGGGTAAGATAAGTAAGATACCACATCTTTTGATGTTCGTAGATAGCAAAGAAAAGAAAGAGTAATCCTCGCCTCGAAGCGGCGAACTAGACCAGAATGGGTAGTAAAGTAAGCGCGCGAATGACATTCGTCTTTCTTGCTTTCAATTTGAAGAACGTGTTCCCGCAGTGGAAGGCCCTACCAATAAAATTATAGAAGGAAGCGGAGCTGGCATCGATCTTTTCTTTAGAAACTGCTTGACTTATGATATTCTTGACTTTGCATCTTTCAACTGAAAGTCAAAATGTGTTCCTGCCGTCAAAGAAGAAGAATTACTTTTTATTGAATCCCCTGCTAGTCTCAGTGCTACAGAAATAGCTTTATTAGCTCGACTCAAATAGCTAACTCCTTTATCTAGCTTTTCTATTGGCAAAGAAGATAGAGAAATAGAGCTTCCCGAAAGCATTGGTTGGGACCTTTCTAGTGATCAAGGCCTTGTTTTGACCTTCAACTTAGCTATGCGCAAAGGAAGTCTTAGGTAAGGCTTCCGAATGCAGCGATAAACAAGTGACATGAAGGAAGTCCTGGGAAGGGCTTCCGAGTGGAACGATAACGCATAGAAGCAGCTTAATAGAATGTTTCCCTCCGGAGCGCCTCTAAGAGAGGAGTTCTTCTTTTTCTTTATATACACACCAATGCCATACCACCTTCGCTGCTGCTGTGGGAATAGTGTCTCACGTCGACTTTTTGACGTTGAATCACGAAATCAAGCAAGAAAAGGAGCCGAGGGTAGCCCTCTTCCTTGAGTTGGCATTCGTTTACTATTAACTTTTCATATTAGTATGGCGTTTGTTAGTATTAAGTTTACGTTTGATACTATTAGAAATAGGTAACATGTCGGAGAGGAAGAAAAATGCCATCATAGATTGATCAGCATGTAAACTGGAAGGGCTAGGGAACTCCTTTAGTTCCAGAATTCTTTAGAATGAGAGTTAGGGTCGATCGGGGGAGCCTTACCTCTTAGATGACCCAAGCAAGTCAGTAAGCTATTGGATTTTGATTGGATGGATCCCCAGTCCCTGCTAACTGTAGTTACTGAAGGTCGAGTAGTAGACGGGCGAGGCCCACTGTTATAATCGGGAGCAAAAAGCATTTCCCTTGCTGCAAGTCATCTGGTGGTGAATCATCTTGACTATCTATTTTAGATCCGTCACCATCTATTCTAGCTGATGCTGATACCTTGACTTCTCTTTCCACCCTACCCTCCGCCTTTGCGCGCATTTGGTGCGCTATTGAAGAAAAGAACATATCTATCTAATAATATTGTAGATAATCACAGAACGCTTCGCATTGGCTAGCTTGCTTGGCCGCACACATATAGATTCAAATAGCCCATTCAAGTCGATTCCGTGGGTTGGATTACTTCTTTTTGCGATGATTCAAAAATGTCAAGCTTCACAAGGAAATATCATATAATGACGATAAACGACCAAGTCGTCACTTTCATCTACATATAGAAAGTGCAATCGAGCAAGCAGTCTTTTATGTAGTACGATCAATCAAGCCTCCCGCTGATTGCGCGGCCATTGATTTTGCACCCTCTAACATCTCGAGTTGAGAATTCTCGTCACGCTTTTTCATTCACGATTTTCTCTTCTAGATTCCTCGTCGATTCTTCCCCTCCTTCCTTCTTTCTTGAACATCTCACTTGGAAAGAAAGAAATGCATTCTTTTCGATCTTGTACCCGCTTGCTTCGCATAGCTTCGTAGCGGTACACTGAACAAAAAAAAATCTCGATTCAAAACCGAAAGAAATGAAAAATCAATGGCCGCGCAATCAGCGGGAGGCTTGATTGATCGTACTACATAAAAGACTGCTTGCTCGATTGCACTTTCTATATGTAGATGAAAGTGACGACTTGGTCGTTTATCGTCATTATATGATATTTCCTTGTGAAGCTTGACATTTTTGAATCATCGCAAAAAGAAGTAATCCAACCCACGGAATCGACTTGAATGGGCTATTTGAATCTATATGTGTGCGGCCAAGCAAGCTAGCCAATGCGAAGCGTTCTGTGATTATCTACAATATTATTAGATAGATATGTTCTTTTCTTCAATAGCGCACCAAATGCGCGCAAAGGCGGAGGGTAGGGTGGAAAGAGAAGTCAAGGTATCAGCATCAGCTAGAATAGATGGTGACGGATCTAAAATAGATAGTCAAGATGATTCACCACCAGATGACTTGCAGCAAGGGAAATGCTTTTTGCTCCCGATTATAACAGTGGGCCTCGCCCGTCTACTACTCGACCTTCAGTAACTACAGTTAGCAGGGACTGGGGATCCATCCAATCAAAATCCAATAGCTTACTGACTTGCTTGGGTCATCTAAGAGGTAAGGCTCCCCCGATCGACCCTAACTCTCATTCTAAAGAATTCTGGAACTAAAGGAGTTCCCTAGCCCTTCCAGTTTACATGCTGATCAATCTATGATGGCATTTTTCTTCCTCTCCGACATGTTACCTATTTCTAATAGTATCAAACGTAAACTTAATACTAACAAACGCCATACTAATATGAAAAGTTAATAGTAAACGAATGCCAACTCAAGGAAGAGGGCTACCCTCGGCTCCTTTTCTTGCTTGATTTCGTGATTCAACGTCAAAAAGTCGACGTGAGACACTATTCCCACAGCAGCAGCGAAGGTGGTATGGCATTGGTGTGTATATAAAGAAAAAGAAGAACTCCTCTCTTAGAGGCGCTCCGGAGGGAAACATTCTATTAAGCTGCTTCTATGCGTTATCGTTCCACTCGGAAGCCCTTCCCAGGACTTCCTTCATGTCACTTGTTTATCGCTGCATTCGGAAGCCTTACCTAAGACTTCCTTTGCGCATAGCTAAGTTGAAGGTCAAAACAAGGCCTTGATCACTAGAAAGGTCCCAACCAATGCTTTCGGGAAGCTCTATTTCTCTATCTTCTTTGCCAATAGAAAAGCTAGATAAAGGAGTTAGCTATTTGAGTCGAGCTAATAAAGCTATTTCTGTAGCACTGAGACTAGCAGGGGATTCAATAAAAAGTAATTCTTCTTCTTTGACGGCAGGAACACATTTTGACTTTCAGTTGAAAGATGCAAAGTCAAGAATATCATAAGTCAAGCAGTTTCTAAAGAAAAGATCGATGCCAGCTCCGCTTCCTTCTATAATTTTATTGGTAGGGCCTTCCACTGCGGGAACACGTTCTTCAAATTGAAAGCAAGAAAGACGAATGTCATTCGCGCGCTTACTTTACTACCCATTCTGGTCTAGTTCGCCGCTTCGAGGCGAGGATTACTCTTTCTTTTCTTTGCTATCTACGAACATCAAAAGATGTGGTATCTTACTTATCTTACCCTTATAGATTGGATCTTATTCAAATGAAAAGAATTTGGAACTTAAATATAGTAAGCAAGACGACCGCTCGCATGTACCTTTCCGAACCGTGTCTGCGTACCATAAAGACACTCTGTTTTATTATATATACAATGGGTTTACCGGGTACTTCTACTTAATACGACGAGCTTTGCCACAAAGTTTTCTTTCTTACTTATGCAGCCGCAGAGATTTACAGGGAAAGTGATGAAAAGGAAACCTTAAAAGGTTAAGAAGAAGTCTTACTGTGAGATAGAAGTGTAACATAATCACATAAAAAAAGGAAGAGAAGCACAAGCAGTACCACCTAGCCGCCTCCTACCCCGTTCAATAGAATGAATTTCACTCGTGAAGGTAAGAAGGCGAGGTTTTTTATTGATTATTGTAGTAGAAGTAAGAATCGATTCCAGGTTGGGTGACACTGTTTATTGATTGTCCCATGAGCTCTTGGGCTAGGATACGTTTTTTTAGCTTGAGACTTGATTATCTTAGAAGGGTTAGCTACGTCCCCTTGGGAACCATGAAGCAACTAACACCCTATCTTATACTCCGTACTATGAGATAGACATATTGCAAGAGAATCTGCAACCTTAACGGCCCCCGAGACTAGTGTCCTTACTGCGGTTCTTCCGACAACAGCTTCTTCTTTAACAACCGAGTCTGTAATAGCTGCACCTTCTTCTACTGCGGATTCTGATTCAATTGATATTACTTTCATGCCTTATCTAAGTGTGCTAGGCCACTCACCCTTCTCTTGAGCGCTTCATTGAGCATTTCTCTTGCCTATCCCGTCCTTACGCTACGCTATCCGACCTAGCCCTCTCTTCTCTCTCTTTGCTTTGTCCACGCGAAGATTTCTTTCCTTTCTTAGCCTATTTAATTAATGTGGTCATGTAATAGAATTCAATGGGAAGACCTCATAGTTGGACCCAGACTGCGATGGTAGTGAATGTGGCCCCAGCTCCCACAAATGAAGGCTTCCAAAGCCTTAGACTGAGATAGTACCACAAAGCAGGGGTTAAGAAAAATGACTCTATGGAAGTCCTCTCCCACTTGAAAGCTAAATAAGGATAAGAGGTGCCCCAAATCAATGCATTCCATTCTTAGCAGAGGTTCGCTTAATACAAGAAAAGGTAGTAGCCGGTACTGAAACTCCACTCGAGTAACCTAAGAGGATTTCTCACTCTCATCAATACTTTCTTTCAAAGTACTAACTGGCCGAGAAAGGAGGTCCTATTAACTAAAAAAGAGATTAGTGACAGCGACTAGAGCGGACTTTCTTTGCTGCCTACGTTTGCTTGTTTCCGGCCGTAGTGCGGCTTGCCCGATTTCCTCTTCATGGCTTTCTTTGTCAGAGCTTTCTATCGTTCCTTTTGAAGCCCGCTACAGGTTCCGGGGGAGCTTAGCCTGCATTGGGAGTCGAGCCACTTATTTCTTCATGATGGAAAGGATTCGAACACACCTTTACTCCATAGGATCACTTGCTTCATCATCTAAGCTAGGTGCTTTGAGAGACGCGGCTTCCCTTACGTGACCAGAAAAATGAGATGGAAGCAGAGGAGTCGCTGGAATGAAGTGGGAATGAAGTAATTGGAAACAAACATCCTGACTCGATTTCAAGAAGTGGGAATGGAATGGAACAGAAGCTCGGGGCCAGCTAGCTACTCTTGGAAATCCGAAGGTCCAACCTAATCTATCCCAAAAACCGTATCCCTTCGTGTCAACCAGCCAACCAAGAGCTATGAACCCTACTCGTATATCCGTATGTAAGGATCTCGAACCACCCGCACTCAATCCATCCCTTTTTTTCCAATGCTTTCAATCGCGGGCCAAGCTCCCAGCATTCCTATTAGCCCATGGGGAAGATATGCAATCCAGGCAGCAGTTGACGTGTATCCCACTCCAATCGCCCCCGCCTCCCGGTGAAGCAGTTCTCGTTCGAAAGGTCCAGTTGACAGAGAACAGCTAGGGGAGTCGAAGGTGAGTAAGCACACGACGTATCATCATCATTCAACCTGGCAGTATACCAGAGCAAGGCAGGCCCCTCTATTTAAATCTTTATCATAACAGACCTCAACGGATGGGCAGACCTAGCACAACTGAGAACGGGAATCCCATACTCCCCGGCTTGGAAAAGCAGTTTATTAGCTTCAAGCTCTCTTGCGAATTAGCCTGTCTCTACCTATAACTAAGTGGGTAATGACCCCCGGTGCTAGCTTTTATCCTCCACTCTTTAACTGGTCTAAAAAGTCTATTTTGGCTAAGTCAGCTTTCAAAAGGGGTATGCTTTTCTTTCGACCTAGGTAGTGAGCGGACTAACCCTAAAAAAGGGAGAGAGATTCAACCGCTAAAGAAAGCTAGCAAATCGATTTGAAGTCGGTTCGGGCCCTCCTAAAGAGGAGTTTCCCCTGCCAATTATTCAAACCTATTTAAAGCGGATAGGAGCTCTTTTCCTTTAGTCCACTCTAAATCTAACTCTTAAAAGTAACTCAATCTAGAGGATCAATCTGACATTTACAATTCAACTTATCGAAAACATTGAATTGCCTATATTGATGGTCAGAGATCAAGGGGAAGCTCTTTAGAAAAGTAACCTAGGAGGGATTTACCAACCGCATACAAAGAAAGCGTTCTGAAATCTATGGAATGAGGTAAAGGAAGGTCAATTCTGCCTACCTAAAGGGCAGAAGAACCAGACTCTTGATCTGAGTGGAAAGACTCCTCTTTCCAGATGTGACTAGAAAATTGCCCAAAAGAGGCATGTCGGCATCAGCGGAGTCAAGGGCTTTCATAGTATATAGTGCTTCCCCGATGATAGAAGGTCGAATCAAAGCGGCTGGGAAAAATCCCTATATTCTGACTGCCCATTCCTTTCCAGGGATCGAAAACTCTAACTCGAAATATCATAAGAAAAGAGCGCTCCGTCATGCAACCTTTCTCTTCTATACGATACCACCATTTTGCCAAGAGGATCGGTAACGATGAACATTTGTTCCCATCAAATGAAACTTCCTTCCTGCTTAAGGCACTAGTTCGGATGGAAACCCTGCTCAGGCGGGTGGCCTAGCTAATAAAGCTATCCCTCAGAATCATAAATAGCTGCATTCCTTTCTTTTCTTGCCTTTGAGGTGATTCCCTCCCCTCTCTCTACTACTCTCTCTCTGTCAACTAGGTATGGATCTCCAATGAATGGAACTAGAGCTGGAAATGGCTCTGGAATTGGTCAATGGCTAAGACCCGACTCTATCCCTCTTTATGGTTATCAAAATGGAATGAAATGGGAACCGGTGTCGGACGGTGGGCATGGTGGTGCAACGAGAGTCAGTGTGAAGTTTCCTGCTCTTCTAGTAAAGAAAGGGAGATTCTGCGCTAAGCCTTAAATTCTCCCAGTTCCTTCTTCAGTCGGTTGAGAACCTAGCTTCCGTCCTAGACCAATTAGTAGTCCTACTTTCTCATATGCAGTTGAAAGCTACGTCTTTTGAGGGCCCTAAGAAGTCGTTTTATGGGCATGTCATCTTCTAAAAGTCGGTCAGTTCCCCCTCTGTTCTACGAGTCTCCTATTGTTATGAAAAAAGGGGAAGCTAACTAAGGCATTTTGTCAGCTAAGACAACGAAGTCTACTAACTATTCAAAATCAAAATAAGAAAAAGAGAGCTTGAGATGCTCTAACAAGCAGCAGCCGCCTTAATTTAGATTATATCTATAAAGGAAGCAGAAAGCCTAATGTCTGAATGAAGGAGTTCTAGTATTGGGCGGAATGAAAGTGCATTGATACCAGGATCTGCAGAGGGACTCCTAGACTAGTTGTAGTTCTATTCGCTGGGACGGGGCATAGGATCCATCTAGCAGGAAGTTTTCCTGTTAGCCTTTGTGCTAAGATTCCGACTGTTAAGTAAGATCCTTGTTTTCCCTGATCGTAAGTCAAACCACTCTTTCCGCTCATTTAGCTAATCTCACTGCTTCAATTGCATACTTCTCTTTGCGAAGAAGTGTTGGAAGCTTTTTGTGATGCACAGCCCTACACTTTATGCAACTCTTTAGGGTAATAATGGCAATCGGACTCTTCTTTACTTTTAAAAAGTGTTTACCCTCAATTAGGAAAAGTAAATCATTCCCCCTACCCTTCCATTAAATGATTTTTCCTTCGTCACTGCCTTTCCCGTAGCTTGCTAGCAATCTATCTGTGAGTAAGCAAACTAGTGAGATCTCAAGGTTAAGATAGTTTGAAAACGGATTTCCTTTCGTAAACGTCAATTTCTTTTGTTTCATTTTCCTTGAATTCAAAGGGATTTCTTTCCCAAGGTTTTATCCCTAAATGCCCGCACTAGTCTCAGGGACATGCCCATTGAAGCGTGCCACTCCATTC
This sequence comes from Coffea arabica, assembly GCF_036785885.1. Lineage (NCBI taxonomy): Eukaryota > Viridiplantae > Streptophyta > Magnoliopsida > Gentianales > Rubiaceae > Coffea > Coffea arabica. The sequence continues at coordinate 48,459 of NW_027266175.1, forward strand.
AGACAGGGAAAGACATTTCGTTAAGGGTGCTTTACAACACTTTCACTTCTTTTTCCGTTGGGCGGAGTCAAGTGACCTCTTCACTCTACTCATGTTGATGTATCTGCTTCCTATCCCTTGAGATAGTGCCTACATGGTATAATTCTTCCTAAGAAGCCGAGCAAACGTAGCTCCTATTTCGGTTAACGAGTTGGTACTGCATAAAAGAGTATGGATTTCTTAATAGTTGGTTGTCTAGTTTCTAACTAATTAGCTCTCGACGAACCGCCTTATCCCTTTAAGGTAGGTGCTGTGCTGCTCTCTTCTTCACTTCCGAACTCAGAGATGGAGATATTACCACTAATTCAGTCTATTGGGCCTATGGGTGATATAGACTCTCCTTAGTCTTACCTCTAAGAAGAGAAGGAGGGAAGGCGCGGATTATACTCTATATACCGCATACACAAAGTGGAGGATTGGTGGGGCAGCAAAACGTTGTCCTCTTTCGGACTTATACGCGAGGAATATGCTTTCTTACATCGAGTTTCAGCTATGCCAAGAGATTACAACTTTGATACGGTCGGTTCCGGTTCCATTGGTACTTTTTAAGGAGAGGTCCCGAAACTGAACTAGTCAATTGATAGGATCATTCTACCCTACCGATTAGTTGTAAGCCAACCCCTCTAATCCAATGAGTCTACCCCTGCTCTTCTTTCCTGCTTGGGAATTAGAGTCAGGATATCTCGTAAAGTAAAAGCCTTCGGGAGTCACATTTTTCCGGTAAGTAAGTAAGTCTTTACTCCTTAGTCTGCCACTATCTTTCATTGTTGTAAACCGGCCTTTTTTAGGATCTTCTCGCCTTAACCAGTAAAAGGCTTATCCGCCGTTTTCTTCGCATTATCGTGAGCGGGTCTGGTGAACTACCCTTTCACTGGTTCTAGCTACTCTTTGATTTGAACCCTAGCTTAGCAGCACTCCCTCTTTTTAGGGGGATACTGCCTGTCTAATCTTTATTCTCCTTTTTGACAGACCTTACATACGCAATTCCTCGATTCATTAACGTGCAAGAGAAAGCGATCCACAAGAGGGTTCTTACGGCTTCAAGCAACTATCGATGTAGACTGATAACCTATTTTATAAGGTTTTATTTTAATATGTTTGATAATTTTTTCACATACTCGATTTACCTAGGAAGTCCTGAGAGAGCAACAACAGCTGGAATTTGACCGAGGGGCACTAATCCTTCAGACTTTCTCAATCCAGGTAACTCTTCCTCCATTACTGACTGACAAAGGGATCCAGGTAGCTCAGATCTAGCTAGGTTAGAAGGTTCGCTTGGTGTAATGTGTTAGGGATAGCTGAACAGAGCAGAACGACTTCTCGCTTTTGTGTGTATAGTATATAAATGGACATTGAAAGAAAGATAGATCAAGCCAAGCATTGAAGAAAGAACAAATATATTTACCTATAGGATAATCCTGTCTAGAAGACTCGAAACTAAACTCATATCGGAGCATGGAAAGATTACTGGATATAAAGCCTATGGTATCTATGCCTGCTCAAGTCAGCTATTCATTTCCAGGGAGTTAAGATCTCAGTTAGAAGGTTCAGTTCGCTAGCTTCGTTGTATGGAATGACCTGACTTACTTCAGGGAAGTTTTTGGTGACCTAAATTTCTTTCTCTACCGCACCAATGCGGGTGTACGCCCGAGCCGAATGTGATAAGCCAGTTTCCTGCAGGCAGTTCCAGCGTTATAAATGAGTCTCCTTAGCAGCTAGTTCCTTTTAAAGGAAAGGATAGCTGTTCAAGTCACAAGTGGAGAAGGCAGCCCCGTTAAGAAAGAGATTTAGCCCTGAGTGAACTAGTATCCTGTTTTGTCCTTAAAAGTAGCCCGTCTTGTCAAGGGAAGTCAGTACGCCATGAAAGCCAGCTCGGACTCGAGCAAAGCAAGGGAAGCCAGCGCGCCAAGCTAAGCAATCCCCGTGAATAATATTATTACCGAAGTAGTCCCGCCTGTCTATGTTGAAGTAGTTTTTCCTAGCCTCTCAATGAAGGGCTCCCCTACGGGAGACTGAAAAAAGATGAATTATTCGAACGGAAAGACGGCTAGAACGCCTTAGATCTACTTGAGAATGGGTATCTGCCGAAGTGGAAGAATGCCTTAGGCCGAGTAGAACCAATGATTTCACACTCGTAACCATCGAAAAGGGAAGCCGAAGAGCTCCAATCCCTTGATTTCGTAGCCATTGCCGGGGAAGAGTCAGAAGACAGCAGGTCGGGAGGAAGCCCCAGAGGTTGGTAAAAAAGTGTGGGAAAGCCCCTCGTTTGAGTATGCGCCATCCCCCTCACTTCCAGAAAGCCGTTGAGCGTATGTGTCGCCTGAGACTTTGGTAGAACATCCGGCTGCAGAAGGCATCTGGTTTGAAGACTTGTTCCGAAACCTGTAATCATCAGAATATGCAATTACCCGATCAGAATATACAAAACTGGATCCGGAAGGAATGTCATTAAGTGAAGGAGTCCTCGTAAGCGCATAGGCAAAAGAGCTTGGTGCTCGTTGTTCACCATTTGCTGTTACACATGGGCGAGACGAAGAAAAGCCCCCTCTATATATAGTTGAGCAGCGAGAACTGCACTTGCATTAGTAGAGGCGAAACAATATACTGTCCACACTCTTGTCTGCGAAGCGAAGCAAGGCTAAACCAGTTACTCCTCTAATAATGGCATCGGCGAAAAGTTTCCTACGGCGAGCTCGAGCAGAAGGCGCAGCCGAAGGCCAATAAAGCCCTACTTCTACCCGCAAGGAAATCCAATTGGAAAAACCTGACTGAACGTGAGGATGTTATGTCGACTTAATCCGTGGTTGAATATGTTATGTAGGCTTAGCCTGAAGTTGAAGATTTCGATGGTCTAGCCCGAAATGGGAGTGAGAAAAGTCTCTAAAAAGGCGAGCA
>NW_027266176.1:0-114993 GCF_036785885.1 Coffea arabica
GCCAGCAGGAGTGGTCCAATTGGATGAGTCCCACCTGAGAAATTTAGCAGTGCCAAAGTCCGAAACATGAGCCTCATATTCTGAATCAAGCAACACATTGTTGCTTGAAATGTCTCGATGAACTATTGAAGGTGAACAATCATGATGCATGTAAGATAGTGCTTGAGCGACACCTTTGATGATGTTCACCCTCTTTTCCCAGTCTAGTTCCTTAGCTTGTCCGTCAATGCTGAAAATTTTGGCCAAGCTACCTCGCCTGAGGTACTCGTAGACCAAAAAGGAGTGTTTAGAATTTGAGCAGTAACCATGGAGCTTCACAATGTTTCTATGCTTGATGTTTGTCAATGCCCTTATCTCGTTCAAGAAACTGTTGAAGTACACCTTCTCGGGCAACAGGTGAAGTCTCTTTACAGCTACTAAGTTAGAAGGTGGAAGAATTGCTTTGTAGACACTTCCAAAACCTCCTTCACCTACGCAGAATATTTCACTGAACTCTTCTGTTGCTTTTACAATTTCTCTGTACATTGCTTTGCCATCATATGTGGATATGGAAAACAAATCAGCATCCTCGACATTCTCTGTGGTCTTCCTTTTTCTTTGTTGACATATTTTAAGAGCTCCAAAGAATGTAGAAAGAAGTAAGAGTGATCCTAGAAGAGGGAGCACAATTACGAGTACAAGATTCAACCCCTTATTCTTTACGTGCTTTCTAATTAATTGAGGACTTTCACAAGCTTGTAAACCAGGAATATTGCCACACAAACCTTTGTTTCCCCTCAGTTCTTCTATGGCGATAGTTTTAAAGGCTCCGCCATAAGGAATTGGACCCTCTAAGTTATTGAAAGATATGTTAATATGCAATGAATCAGGCAGTTCTGCCAAAGCATTTGGAAGGAAACCAGAGAGGTTGTTATGGGAAAGATCCAATATTTCTAGACTCTGAAAACTCCTGAACTCAGATGGTATTGTTCCCGTGATGTAATTATGACTCAGATCCAAGATAGAAAGGTGAGTTAACTTGGCCATCTGAGGTGGAATCATTTGACTTAGATTGTTGTTGCTCAAGTTCAGGTAAAACAATTGTTGGCAACGTCCTAAATTTTCTGGGATAGATCCACTCAAGAAGTTTCCTGACAGGTCTAGATAAAGCAGATTTTTTAGCAAACCTAATTCTTCAGGTATTTTGCCAGAAAGGTGGTTATATTGAAGAGTTAGATTTAGCAGAGAAGCCAGATTCATAACTTGCTCTGGAATTTTCCCAATCAAGTTATTGGAAGAAAGATCAAGCCTTTGAAGTTGAGACGCGTTTCCCAGCTCCGAAGGGATTCTACCTGTGATGTGATTGTCTGCAAGCAAAAGTGCTGCCAAGTTTGGGCATCTACCCCAGTTGCCAGAAAGTCCACCATAGAAATCATTGTTCCTAAGATCCATGAAATTCAAGTTTGGATAGATACCAAACATCTCTGACAGGTTCCCGGTTAGTTGGTTTCCTTCAAATCGAACTCTGATTAAACTTGAGCAGTTTTTCAAGCTTACAGGGATTGGACCAGTCAGCCTGTTGTTGCTTACTGTGAAGTTTTGAAGTGTTCCGTTTTGGCAAAGATGTTCTGGTAGATGACCAGACAATTGATTCGTATCCAATTCCATCACAGCCAACTTTGTCAATTGCCCGAGCTCTACAGGAATGGAACCAGAAAGCTGGTTTTCACGGAGAAACAGAAATTCCAGGTTTCTCAGATCACCAAATGATTTAGGAATAGAACCATTCAGTTCATTCCTGTCTAGTTCCAAATCAGTAAGTAGCTCTAGGTTGCCCAACTCTTCAGGAATTGAGCCTGAGAGTTGGTTACCATAGAGATGGAGGACAGTCAAATTCGTCAGATTACCCAGTGATGTTGGAATTGTGCCAATGAGATTATTTCCAAACAAGCTCCAACTCTGGAGTGATTTCAACTGCCCTAACTCTACTGGAATGGGACCGGACAGATCGTTTTGGAAAAGGAACAAGGTGTCTAGCTTATTGAGGTTACCTAGAACATGTGGAATTGAACCTGTCAAATGATTAGAGCTCAGAAAAGCAGTGACTAGATTGGAAAAGTTTCCTATTTCTGGAGGAATGGGGCCTGAAAATTGATTCTCATACAAAGACAAGTATGTCAAGTTTCTCAGATTTGCCAAGGAAGATGGAATAGTGCCGCTGATGTTATTGGTATTCAAGTCAAGCTCAGTAAGATGGACTAAATGGCTTAATTCCTCTGGAATTGGGCCGGACAAGTGATTTTCGTTTAGATAAAGGACTTGAAGATTTTTTAACAGGCCAATTTCCGGTGGGATTTCTTCTGACAACATATTGGCCGAGAAATCGAGATAAATGAGCTTGGAAAGATTACCAACCTGGGGTGGTATGCTGCCAGAAAGTCCATTCATGGACAGATCAACGTATTCAAGATTTGGCAAGGATGAAAATGGGAAGTCATAGAGTGTAGAGCTGACTTTGGAATTTGTGAGGTTCAATCTGTTGACGCTTCCACCAATGTTGCATGAGACACCCGCCCAAGCGCAAGGGCTGGAAGAATTCTTGGCTTTGGTAGGCTTAATATTCCATGAAATCAAGAGGGAACTATTCTGGTTGGCAAAACTGGCTTTCCATTTCAAGAGGGCAGCAGCCTCTTTCGCAAAAGCTGATGCACAAACTTTGGGAGGAAATGATGGGGCTAGTGTATACAGCACAAAAAGAAACATGAAAAAGGTCTCTCTTGTCGCGCAAGGACGCATGATTTCTTTTGCTCACGCTCAGCTGAAGCTGGATCAAATTGGTTCACTTTGTTTATCTAATGAACTGCATGATGAGATATTGATGGTTCATCCCTTTAAATACAAGGCTCCAGAGGTCGTCTTTTTCTTTCTTTCTTCTCCCCATTCTTCTGTCATACAGATAAAGTACACATTGAAAATTGATTCTTTGTCCTTTATTGGACCCAAGTTTTGTCTTGGCCTGTTAGGCAGTTTCCCGGTTCTGATAAAGGCCATTCTTGTCACCTTTCTGTATGAAAACGAAAGTAGATCAGTAGAGTTTAATAAAAACCCACTATTCTCTTTTTCTAAACACGTCTATCAAATTTCAGAAGTTAATTATTCAGTAAGAACTTTGAAAAGTAAATCAATGTGGCATTTTGATTTGGGCAAATTATCCAATTGGCCCTTTAACTCTTTGTCTAGGTAAAATTAAGCCCCTCACCTATTTTTTGCTGACTTTAAGCCCTTGAACTTGTAAAAGTGGAAAACCGTGGCCCTTTTAGCCAGTTTCTCCGGTTTTGCAACCGGAGGACCAATTCACACGAATGCAAGTGTGCTTCTTCAAAGGGCATTTTTGTCCGCATATTCTAAGCAAAAAGGGCACAACTCCTCCCTCCCTCCATTTTCCTAACCCAACCCAACTGCTAGCCGAAACTTCACAGCAACAATGGAAGTAACAATGGAGTGGCAAGAGAAAGATTTTCTTGAGATTGGAGACAGAATCCATGGAGTTGGAGAAAAATCTTTCCTAAATTGGTTCGTCCCCTTTCAAAACTTCTCCACCTCCAGCCTCTCTCTTAGCCACCTCGTCCAACTCATTCTTCACACCGGAAGGCGAAGGTACAAAAGCGGCCCCATTATTCGACTGCTGCCGAGCTCTGGTTAACGGACCATTGTGGATCGGAGGGAAAGGTACGGGCGGCGGCTTCTCACGAGCTTGGCGCTTGGACGAGGTTGTTTGAGGAGTTGAACTGCTGCCGCTGCCGGTGGTGCTTGCTTTTCTCTTCTGTCCTCCGCCTCTCCTCCTCGAACTGGCAGGTGCATCGGTCACCGGAGCCTCGACCGATGAAGCCGCCGGCGGTGGGGTTCCGGTGCGCTTTTTCAAATGATGTTCTGTACAAATTATCTTGTAGAATTTGCCCATATTTATTTATCAAAAAAAGAGAGAATTTTACTAACCTCCTCCTTTTCTCTCATCTTTAGTTTTGTCTGAGATCTTGCGACTGGTAGTTCATAATGTTGCCAAAATTGGTGTATTGCGGTATTGTCTTTAGATCATTTGATACTTGCACGAAAAATGAGAATCTTTGGAATCATTCTGAAATCTTGTTGAGCATTCTTAAATTTGCTGTAGACAAAAAGCAACAATGGAGTGGCAAGAGAAAGAATTTAGCAACAAGTCGAAACTCCTTGTAGGAAAGATTTTCTCTTGCCACTCCATTGTTGCTTCCATTGTTGCTGTGAAGTTTTGACTAGCAGTTGGGTTGGGTTAGAAAAATGGAGGGAAGGTGGAGGAGTTGTGCCCTTTTTACTTAGAATATGCGGACAAAAATGCCCTTTGAAGAAGCACACTTGCATTCGTGTGAATTGGTCCTCCGGTTGCAAAACCGGAGAAACTGGCTAAAAGGGCCACGATTTCCCACTTTTACAAGTTCAAGGGCTTAAAGTCAGCAAAAAATAGGTGAGGGGCTTAATTTTACCTAGACAAAGAGTTAAAGGGCCAATTGGATAATTTGCCCTTTTGATTTTACATTACAAACCTACCAGAGATTTTAATAGTCAACAGTCAATGCTTCAAAAGGGCAGTTGAAAAGACCTTCTATATTATACTATCTAGTAGCTGATTGGTGCATTAGATTTCGTACTCCGACGATGTCCTCAATACATAATTTAGGACAGTGCTGTAGTGCCTATAGTTATGGTAACGATGTTAGGGAAACCTACTATTACAGGTTTCTATTACCTTTAGTGACAAATCAAATTTTTTAGCGACTTTTTAAATATTATATTAAAATAATTAATATTAACTTTAGTAAGTTTTTAATTAAAACGAGTAAGTATATACCTAAAAAATAAGTTTTAGTCAAAAATAGAAATTTACCCTTTCAGTAATTTAATTTACTTATTATTTGATAAATATTACTTTTGTTTAATTAAAACTTATTAATACTAAAAGTAAAAAAATTACATATTAAAGTAAGAAAATAATCGATTTCTAAAACGGTTTGGGTTTCCACATCTCTCTAAAGTTGCTTCCCTTCTTTTTATTATCTTCTCACCTCACGGAAGATTGTAGAAAATTTTCCCTGGAAAAGGAAGGAGTACGATCATCATCTTATGGAACGGGATTAGCTTTTGCTAAAATTTAGAAAATTGATCAAGCGGGCTAAGCAATTCTATCTTCAGGCTAAACTCTTCTGGTAGGTTTCATGCCTCAGTCTCTATTTCTGCCTTCTACTAAGTATTGATTCTCATTTCGGTCAATCAATTGGCCTGCCTAGGCGCGGAGGAAAAGCTAAATATGCTTTATAGATAGCACAGGTTCAGGAGAAAGGGTTTCCCCTCTATCAGACACAACAAAAGAGTTAGCAATGGTGGTAGCCAACCAAAGAGCATATGAAAAATAGCGGTGACGAGGTTAGACCATCATGTTCTCTTGAAATCGTTTGTTTATATTGCTGTAATTTATTTATATTTCATTTGTTTTGTTTGTCAAGATTTTCTTGTGAAATCAGGGCTGAGAATTTGAAGAATTTATTGCAATTTTGGGGTTGAAATTGTCTATTGAAACATCTAGGAAATGGTTGTAGTTTTGATTGTTTACGGGTAAAATATGCTTAATAGCCATATGAAACATCTAGGAAAGGACTTGAGACTAGGTGTTTAAGTTAAATGTGAATGCATATAAGATGTTCGGTGAAATGTCAAAGAGAAATTTGACTTGGTGGTTTTGATTTTCAGTTTGGCGGACAAAATACAATTGATTCTTAAACATTTTAATATTTTTTATGATAATAAGCTTTTTGATAACTACCATTGACTTTGTCTCTAATAATTTCGTAAGCACGTTCCTGGCATATATACATAATCATAATTTATAGTCTTTTAGGGTCAACTTTCAGAAGCAGTCAAATGGTTCGATATCTGTAAGAACATTCATAAAAGAGCATGAAGGCAAAATACGCAATGACATAATCAATTTTGACTTCTTGAATTCCTCTAAAAGAAGGAATTTTGTCTTCTTTAATGAACGGAAAACTGATGTTGCAGACAAGTTTTTGCTGCTTATAGGTTTCCTTTGCATAAGAACTAGGCAATCTCTTTCAGGCATTTGTAGGTTGTACTAGGCTCTCTTCTGCAACTTTCGACCAATCCTATTTGCAAAAAATTTTTTTTGAGTCGCATGTTCTTTGAGAAAATCAACTTTGTTCAATATTTGAATATTTGAGAAGCTCACTTATATATTTCCTAAGACAGGAAACGCATGGTACAAAGTACATCTTGCTAAACAAATACGCAATCAATGTGCCTACTTGTACTTTCATTTATTTCATCTTCAGTATAGAAGAACAAACAAATAAAAAAAATGACATAATCAATCTTATGCAATAATGAAACATTTTGAAATGTATTTACTTCCAGTTGAATTATTCCGTGGATGGCCATACAAAATAACCCTTAACATTTACTTCATCACTACAAAAGGATGAAAAATACCATAAATAATTACCTGAAGGAAGAATAGCACATATTCTGCTATTGTTCTATCGTTATGTAGTTGTTCTTGGCTATCCAACCTAACAGCTTCATAATAATTCTTCCAAAATTTAAATGAAAGGAGCAGTCTATCTTTGAGAGCCACAATTTTGCTTACTCAATTGTTAATCGAGTATTCAAAAGGTGATTTTGAATATATCTTATTCTGGTAGTATCCACTCGAGATTTTAGGAGTGTTAAACTTGTATCATTTTTTTAAACAACGGCTGCAGAACAAGGTGAAATTATTGTCAGATACAATAGCTAGAGTTGTAAGACTTTCTTTGCCTTATCTTGTAAAGGGGCCAAAAAGGAGTTAATGGATAGTAACTGGTTTCAGATCATTCCTCCTGGTCAGGTAATATATAGCTTGCTTTTATTTTTGTCTCGAGACATGCAATATAATTGTGCTGTATTTGCATTTGAATAGGCATTAATGTGGGCATGCAATCCTTCATTAATCCAAAGTCATGTACGAAACACTAGCTTGTTAGGAGACGAAAATCAGGTACATTTTTTTCTTCTTCACGCCTAAGTTTTATGTTACCTATTTGCTATGATTATGTGTTGTTGTGGCCTTTTTTTAATACAAATCTTGTGATGGTTTTGTAGTGAATGAACCAGATTTCAGCCAAGACCATTAAGAAATTTTATTCTTGAGAGGGTACAGATTTTTCAGATGGACTTTGCTAAAAAATTTTAGGATGATTTACGTTTCTCCGAAGGTAGTGTAATGCGTTTTGATTGTAAATCTGAACACAATCTCCTTAGTTTGCAATGATTGGTGTTTACTTGTTTTAATGTGAATACTTTCAACATCCAAGTGCTCTTGGGTTTGTAAACGAGAAATTTCAATTCAAACCGAATCTTTTGATAGTGATTTCAGAGCCCTTGATTTGCAGGTGATCATAGTCTCAAATCAAGTTACTAGCCTCTTGATTGTTTCAGTTTTCTGAACCCAAAGTCTTTGTGCTCTAAATTCAGTTCTTGGCCATGTAATCTTGTCATGCTTAGATATCCATATCTAGTAACCTGCCGCCTTAATTCTGGTGCGTAAGTATCAGTTATTAAAAGTTAGTAAATTATATAAGATCTGAGGTTGCCATTCTTTGTTTCGGCCAATTTGCATTAGATGGACCTTTGTTTAGTCCAAGTACTAAATAAATTGGTGAGTAGATTATTACTGATGCTCAAAATGAGCCGTTTCATCCTATTTTGAAATACCAGTTTTATATAAAATGTCGTGAGACATGTAGAATTTTGTTGTTTACTTCAAATTGGACTGGCTTACTTGATTTAAGTGCCGTGATTTCCTCAGTAAGCCATTAGTAGAGGTCCAAACAAAATGACAATGGAAGTTTTGAATATGGTTCCCGTGTTGCTCAATATGACTTTTGATATGCTTCACTTTTGTACAAGTTACTGAGCAATGTATGCCTTGATCAGGGAAAAGAAAAGAGTTTGAGCACTTGTCTGTCAACTCTTCTCTCTGTGTGATCAAAGTAAAGAAGTTTATGTGCAGGGCGGCAATCTGTGCCTTATGGTGGGGGAAAAATAAAAGAATTTGAGGACGTGTCTGTCAATCTTTTCTGTGTTTGATCAAACTAGAGAAATTGAGGTGCTTCACAGCTGTCTGTACTTTTATCTCTGTTTCTTTTAAGGGCTTTGAACCTTATGCAGTGATTGTGAATGGAATATGCAAGCAACTCTGTTTAAAGGTGTTCCCTGAGATGTCCACTGTTACTCGTGCTATTGAAATTAGTAACATTGTAGAACCTGTGGAATCCAGGACCAATGAGCCTATTGAATGGGCATGTCTGAAACGGGACCATAAAGTATATGCATTTTTGGCTCAAGGTATTGCCTCCTTCCCAAGAAAAGAATGCTTGTCTGAGGCACTTGGTGCTTCAAGCACTGACAATTACCCAGATGAAAGCATTCAGAATACCCCGGAACCAAGTGACAGGATTGGTCAGAGACCTTCTTACTGGTCGAGCAAGGGTGAAATTGATTCTGCAGTCCCTGAGACATTAACGTATAAATTGATGGCCAAACTCTGTGTGATTACTGAAATCCATATTCAACCATTTCAAGGTTAGTTTAGAAGACTTTTCATTTTTGTTTGGGGAGGAGGGGGTTGACGGTGACTTCTTGTTTAAAACCTGTCTCTTTATTGGTAGAAAAACTTGATTTGCATTATCAACCCGACCTGTCACTCCAATTTGGACCCGATTGCCGCCCCTAATTATATTGTCAAAAAAATAACATATTTTACAAATTATTCCAATTTATTTAGAAAATGTTACTAATTTCATTAGAAATTATGAAATGTAATCATGGTTTATTAATTTTTTACTAAATATAAATACAACATACAAAAGGAAATATATTTGACTTTATTTTACTTTGATCAGAAAAACTTGTGGTACAAATAACGAAATAGTGACAAGGGTACAAATTTCAAATCAACAACCAACGTACACTTAATTACGCTAATTTTTTAGTTGACCAAACTAATATATGCCATAAAGTAACTAGATTTTATCATTTATAAATTGGCAATTTTAGCAGTTTATATACCATTCACCTATAAAAATTATGATTATTATAAAATGACATTTTATAATAATTTACATACTATTTGCCAATTAAAAGTAAGTTTGATAAAAAAATATATGCATATAAATCCATATTGTAAATGATACAAAATATATTTGAATCTCACGAAACTTAATCTATGGGTAAATTTACTATAGTTTTCAAAGATTATGCCACATTAGTACAAATTTAACTTTTATGCTTGTGACCTAGAAAATAAATTTATTAGAACACATAACCTTTGTAAATGATACATACATTTATTAAAATGCTTAAAACACATAACATTGATGAATGATACATACAATCATATATTATACATTTACGTTACCAACAATTACTAACTATAATATTAAGTTTCAATCATTAATAAAAAAATCTTAGCATTATTTTAAATAAACTTTCTAATACTTGTTTCATATAAGTTTCTTTAAGTAAAATAGTAAATTTATGCCACAAACTAGTAAGTCTTGATGATTAACCAAATTTACTATTCTATTAACAAGATTTACTATTAATCCGTGAAAACTTACTATTACTTGAACTAAACTTACTCTCCAAGAAGAAAGTTTCGAATATAGAGTATTAATTTATTTTTTTTTTAAAAAGTAACTTTCATTTTTATTTCAATTTACTTTTTAAGACATAAATAGGATAACAGATTTCGTTACCATTTTCGATTTATTTTTTATTTGCTTTTAGCGACCATTTGATTATTTGATCGGTCTATCCACCTAAATAGGATAACACTTAAAAATAAGAAAGTAAGTTTTCTATCTAAAATAATAAGTTAACAGTAATAAATTAGTAACTTTTATACTTCAAAAGGTAAGTTGGAATAAATATTAAACTTACTTTTTAAATAAATAAATTACTACTTTATTTCCCAAACTTACTTTTTAGAGAGTAAGTTTAATTCAAGTAATAGTAAGCTTTTATACATAAATAGTAACTCTTACTAATAACATGGTAAATTGATTAATAATCCAAACTTACTGATTTATGGGACACATGTGCTATTTTATTTTAAAACATATTTCAAACTAGTATTAGGAAGTTTATTTGAAATAATGATAAGATGTTTTATTAATAATTAATTCTTAGTACCTTAGTTAGTAAGTACTCATAATATACCTATATAATACCTGATTATAGGTATAATTTAAAAAAATTATTTATATATTTTAAAATACTATGAAAAATAGTTTGACTTTTCACATAATCTTGTAAAATATGAAATAAAATTTTGTCGTATTATAAGCTTTTAATCATTTTCAATTTTTGAAAGGTTTGAAAGTTCGAATAACAATAACAACAAATCTTACTAGTTATATATAGAATATTACTTGTTTATATATCAAAATTTTTATAATTTAACACCTATGAATATAATAAGATGATAAAGTTTTAATAAATTTACATCTGAGACACAAGAAATAATAAGAGTAAAAGCCTAAACAAAATGAGAAATAATATAATAATAAAAATGACAAAATTAGTATAACAATTAATATAAGAAAATCAGTATGATCTTGATTTTTTTCCTTGGGAGATTGTTCATAAGAATGGGATCCAATAATTATAAATGAAAATCACATGCATGTATAATCTATTGTATAATTTAAATTAAATTTAGTTCACCTATAAAATGGTCCTAAAATAATTAGTACACTATGATAAATGTTATTTTAACACAAAAATTTTTTTTAACTAAAAGTCTGAAATATCCATGACATATGTATGAGAGATATTTTACCATATTTGTATCTCACATCTAATCATGAAAGTTAATTTGAGAAAAACTATTTTTGACAATAGAATTATTTTGAATTTAACCAACAAGTTGAGATTTTTTAAACAATAAAAGTGAAATATTTTGGGAACTTAGTTGTTTATTTTCCCGTAACAAAAAATTTAATATATGACAAATTATTCTTACATATTTTATAAGGTCATATGCAAAAAAAAAAGTTTTCATAGTATATTTAAAATGCTTCAAACATATAACATTTATAAATGATACGTACAATTGTAAGTTTCTTTAAGTAAAATAGTAAATTTATGCCACAAACTATTAAGTTTTGATGATTAACCAAATTTACTATTCTATCAACAATATTTACTATTAATCTATAAAAACTTACTATTACTTGAACTAAATTTACCCTCCAAAAACTAAGTTTCAGATATAGAGTAATATTTTACTTCATAAAAAACAAAGTTAGTTCCATATTTATTCAAGTTTACTTTTTGAGACATAAAAGTTACTAATATATCGAGTTAACTTACTATTTTTTATGCAAAACTTACTAACCAGCATTTTAGGTATTATTTCATTTAGATGACCAGTACAACAGGTCATCAAATGGTCGCTAAAAGTATTTTTACCTGTTATATCAGGTAAAAATAGTTTCGTTACCATAACTATCGTTACTTCAGACTTTTCCCATAATTTAATGTAGTTTTTTTAGTCTTGCCTTACTTATGCTATTTGAGTTTATTTATGTAATTTTAGAAATAAAGTTGATATTGAAATATATTACCTTAATTTTCTTGAAGAATAAAAGTTCATATTTGAAAGCAATTCCAAGGGAAGGATTTTAGAAGTTTCTATGGCTATACTTTTGGTATCAAAATAAGAATCAAGCACTTATGCCAAATTCTTAGAAAAATAATTCTTTTAGGATGCATTTGATAAAACCGAACTGTAACAACTAAAATTTGAAATATGAATACATTAAATTACTGAATTGTTAAATACTAAATCTGATACATTTGAGTGTATATCACATTAAGTGATAAATAATATTTATTTTTGGAAATGAATTTTACTTAAGAAATTAAGTACTACTTAATTAATTCAGATATTTTATTTTTTATTATCAAACATGTATAAACATGTTAAAATTTGAACCCATTAAATTTAAATATTAAATTGAACTATCAAACAAGGGTTAGTCTATTGCAACAAGAACAGTCAAGAGGTTTTACAAAAAATTAAGAACTTTGAAAAAAAAAAATTTCCCCAGCATGTGCTACAGGAATTGAAGTGACCCAGTTGAGGTGTGGCTACGGTGGTGGCCTTGGAGCAATTCGGTCGAAATAGTGGGCCGGATAGGTCATAGGTCCGGAATGGTGCGTGGAAGTCTGCTGTAGCTTCGAGTTCTATGGTGTTAATTTTCTAAAGTCAAACACGTTTGCTAACAACTTGGATTATTTTGAATTCTTGATTAAAGCCGAGGATTTCGCTTGAAGCAAGAATTGTGAGCGGCCGCCAACCGAGTGAGGTGACGAAGAGAGATAATGGGTGAGACTGGGGAGACAAGGCCAGAAGAGAGTAGTTCGTGAATCTTCAAAACCTTGATTGGATGGTGAATTAAAATATGATTGAGAAGAAATTTTAGAGATGTGACCCTTTTATCAAACTCTACTAATCTACCATTCTTATTTTATATTTCCTAAAAAGACTTGTGTATCCCATTGTCATCATAGAGATTCTTTGACAAGATTAGGTCTCATAGTTTTTCTCAATTTGGATTTTTTATATTAAACTCTTGGTGTCTTGTGACTTTTACTTTTTTACATTTTATTATTGTTATTGATGTCATTGTTTGGTAATTTGGTTAAATCTATTTTCATTAGCACTTGGGGAAAGAGTAATTTATCCTAGATTAATTCTAATATTGTGTGCCTAATTCACAAAGTGGTATCCGAGCAATCGTATTGGGTTGCTCATTTATACTGATTAAAATGGATGACTCAAATAGTGGCTGTATAATAAAATTAAATGTAATTAATTATTCAACTTGAAAAATTAGAATGAAAGATTATTTGTATTATAGAGATTTATTTGAATATGTTGTAAAGGATAAGAATAAACCAAGTGATATAAGCGATGAAGAGCGAGTTAATATGCAGAAATAAACTGTTGGTGCGAGCATTTGATAAAAGGAGAAGTTTTTATTAGGGCAAATTATATTTTAGCCCCCTGTGGTTTTCGTAAAAATCACATAATCCCCCTATGATTCAAAAAGCTATACATAAACCCCCTGTGGTTTGGGTTGAACTGTTAAATAGACAGAAAGCACGAATCATGATGATTCGTGGGCAAAACATGCTGGTTGTACTGATAGCAGTCACAAACATTCCTATATTACCCCAGACAGCTTTAAAGCACCCAATAAAGTTGAGATCTGTGGTCCTCATCTCTTTTCAGCTTCCGAACGTAATTTGCAGCTGACTTTCCACTGAATGTTGGTGAAGGCAATACATTTAGTGAAGAAACCAAACCAAGATAGAGAACGAAGGAAATCTAAAGGTGAGTTATAAAATCAAAGTGCAGTCTTTTCCTTTTTCCTGAAATATAACTTGAATGGATGATTAATTTTTTTTCAATAAACTCTAGATGTCATGCTCAAGCAGTGCTGGTGGAAGTACTGAAGATCTAAGGTACCAATACCTGCATTGTTCATGTGCGAGAAAAGCAGTGGTAAAAATTGTTGAATCCGACAAACCTTCAAAAGGAAAGCTATATTTGTTTGTGCGACAAGAACTTATGAATTTTTCTCATGGTGCAATCCAACAAGGAGAATAAGACAAAATTACACTAGTGATTTGAATGTTACAAGGAGAGACATATTTAGTGGAGAATCAAGTATTGATAGTTCAAATTTGGAAGGCTTGCGCATGGATGGTGGTTTATATTTGAGGAAAATGAAAAACATTGAAGAAAGCTTAGGAGTCATGAAGATTTGCGTGGGTGCCTGTTTTGCTATATATGTGCTATCATTTCTCGTTTTGATGTTTAAGTGAAAATATTACATCTGAAAGTGCTGTAAATTGTGGCTATGAAAGTGCTGTAAATCTGAACCTGTTGTGTTCAATGAATGAATGAATGAACCTGCTTTGGTAGTCAATTGATATAAATGGGCAAACACGATTTCAAGTTGGTATGAACCTGCTTTGGTACTCACAGCTGAACTTTGGATTCATTTGACAATATAGCTGTCCAGAAGTTCACAAAAATCTGGTAATACATCAACCAGTTTTCACAAAACAAAATAAGGTACATAAGTAGCTAATCAAAAAGTCCAGCAGCCACCAAGATTCAACAAAAAGTGTAGCACCAACATATTAACAAAAAGCAGAAGCAGACAAATAACTTAGTTGAATTACAAACACGTTTAGCTCTCTTAACCCTTAAATTTTTTAAACACGTTTAGCTTTCTTAGCCCTCAAATTTTCCAACACACTTTCAACTGTTGGTACAAGTTTTCTGACTCTAGTTGATCTTCTAGTATCCAAAATGGGTTCAACAGCAGAAGCAGCTCTTCTAGTATCCAAAATAGGTTCAACAGGTTCATCTGTTGATCTTGTATTATCCAAAACAGGTTCATCAGTTGATCTTCTAGTTTCAAAAACTGGTTTAGCAGCAGAAGTTGCACAAGGCTGCATAAATAGATAGATTTAAGTCAGTTAATTGCAGTAATAACCAACATCATTAATAGTACCTGTGGCACTGAACCCTGTTGTGAGACAGATCCAATACTTGTTACATTTCCAGTAATATCCGTTTCATTTGCTGCATCATTCCTTGCATTTCCAGCATTTGCAACATCACTACTTGCATTTCCAGCACCACTAGCTCCAACAGGCACCTATTTTAATGGTAACAAATTAAGTACAGATGACATAATAAATAGAAAAGAGACAGTAACACATATTACAAATTAACTACTACTACAATTTACCTTGTAAAACTTTGACTTTGGATAGATTGGGAATTTACAAGTCCTAGAATTATGTCCTGGCCTAAAACACTTCTTACAGTGTACAGCAAGTCCTTTTCTTATAGATGTAGTGCCTCTAACTTCATCAGCTTCTCTTCTTCTCACTTTCTTGGGTCTTCCAGGTTGTTTTCTAATCTTTGGAGGATTCACCTGTTCAGCTCATTTTGAATCCCAATACTCTTCAGAGGGCATTGCAGCTATAGTGTAGTTGTAGGTGCTCAAGTATGCTTCTTAGCTATAACAATTATCAACATAGCGTTCAGGCTGTGATTTATCCCTTTGAATGGCAGCAATAGAATGTGAGCATGGAATCCCACTTAGTTGCCATGATCCACATGTGCATGTCCTATGACTTATATCAACACCATAGACTTTAGTCCCACAATCCACTTCATACTCAGCATCTCAAGAATAATGAGCTATGCAGAACCTACTATTCAGCTTGGTCTTCTCAAGTCGTTCTTGTATGTTTGGACAGAGGTTCCCTTGATACTTTTGCATGCCTTCCCTTTTCACATTTAGTCTCTGCATCAGTTTTCTTCTTATCCACTCAAACATGGAGATGATTGTAAACTCTCTTGCTGGAAGTATGTAGGAATTAAACGACTCATTCAAATAATTAACAAGAATATCACTCTTGCATAAGGAGCTGAAATGTGACCTGGACCATAAATGTGCAGGAATCCTATTTAACCAACCAGCTGCATTCATAGCTTCTCCCACCTTTGGATCAGCCCTTTCTAAATTAGCCATTGCTGTCTTGAAGTCACGAATGTTCCCAGCAGACGCAGCTGCCCAAAAGTACTCCTTCAACTCCTTTCCCCTGAACTTCTGTTTGAAGTTTTGATATATATGACGAAGGCAGTACCGATGCTCTGATTCAGGAAACGCAGCATCAATTGCACTGACTAACCCCTTTTGCCTATCAGATATGAATGTCTATGGAGCTCCATTTTCAACACCAAATTCAGTTTTCAAATCCAACAAAAACCATTTCCATGAGTCATATCTCTCGGCTTCCACTACAGCAATTGCAATGGGAAACATGTTGTCATTGCCATCCCTACCCATAGCTGTCAAAAGCTATCCACCAAATGGATTTTTCAAAAAGCAGCCATCTAATCCAATTATTGGTCGACAACCAGCTAGAAACCCATTCTTCATTGCACTTAAACTCCAGTATATCTATTATCTATTATCTATTATCTATTACTATATAAAAAGCATGATGAGTTGTTATTGCGAGTGTAAGCAAAAATCGATCTTAGTTTTTAATATTGCCCTCGACACTAATAAATAGACAAGATTACATTGCATTTTCTTAATAATTAATAAGATTTATGCTAACAGTTACAAATAAACATTTCTTGAATTGTGGTGATTTTGGTGAATTAAACCAAAAAAAGAACAACGAATTCATTGCATTTCATCAATATTAATATCAATTATGCCAACAATTACAAGAATGAAAAACATTCCCTTGAGTTATAGTGAATTAATCGAAAAAAAGAAGGACAAGTTTTATTTATGAATTATAAAATAATATGGTGAATCTTAGTGGTTAATAGTGTAATAAAAAATTATATTAGTTTTTGTGATGCCAAAATTACATTCCTCTCTAATAAATGGACAAATTGTGCTGCATTTTATCGTTAATAAATAATATCAAACATGCTAACAGTTACAAAAATGAAAGGTTCCTTACTTTTTAATTTACCAAAAGAAAGAAGAACAAAATTTTTTTTTCAAAATCCAAGTTTAGAGAGTACTTCAAACATGAAACAAAATAGAATAAATTGGTACTATGAGTCTCTTAAAAAGTATCACAAGTCTTTTTATTTTTTAGATGCAACTAAATTAAGCCTTAAGAGCACCATTTTAATATGCGTTTATCAGTTTTGAGTAAAAAAAAACTTTAATTCAAAATATAATAGGAAATAGAGTACCAAGGTAGGCAAAGAGTTTTATATTAGGAATTTATTTATTTAAATTGCAATAAAGATTAAATTTAATGAACTTTATCAATCATATTCTTGTAACAACTAACAATATTGAACTACAATTAATGAATATTATATCCATCAATGGCAATCATAATAATAATTACAACGGTGAAACATCCCTTTGAGTTATGTTGAACTAAGCCAAAAAAATATTTTTTTATAAATATCAATTTCAAGGTGAACTTTACAAGTGAATAAAAATATATTCATGTTCAATTTGACTATTACATAACAAATAATCTTAAAGTCTGACAAATTTTAATCATATAAACTTTATAATCATAAAGCATGTCATCAGTGAGAAATACAATAAATTTCATCATATCAAAATATTTTTCTTCAAAGTTAAGCTATTTAAATTTGAATTATGGAATTTCAATATGTTTATATACTATTATAATTACAATAGCATTATAGATCATTTTACAATCCACCGTTAGCAAAAAAATAATAATAATTAGAAAATCTTACTGAGACTAATAAACAATTCATAGAATGACTTAAAGGGAAGCAACAAATTATTCAAAAAATTTAAAATTTAAACTCAAATGGCATAAAAAAAAGCATTTAGATCATCTGAATTTAAACAAAAGACAAAAATAAAACAAAAAATGTCAATATTGTTACAAAATAAAAGTGCTCTTGGAACAAAGAATGATTCATTGCTTGTACAATTGTATTGGTTAGGGCAAACTAAGTTCAAAAAATATAAACTAATATAAATATTAAATATCACATTTTTTCCTCAATTATATTTATTCCTTCAAATAATTGATTTTCTAAAAGTTTTAAAGGAAAAAAATATAAAAGTATCATGTTCATGTGCAAAGCACGTGCTCCATTACTAGTTCTTTCAAATGTCCCAATCTCATTTTCATCCAGTCTAGCCACTTGCAGGACAATATGGCTACTAGGATTCAGGATCAACCAGGTAGCAGCATAATCTTTGATGACATGGTACTGTCTTATATCATCCCCTTGTAGTGCCTCTCTTGCCAATCTTTCAGCTCTATAAGCCTATCTCATGCTTATGTCCACCATAATCTCTCTCCTCACAGTTTTGACAAATCCTTCAATGGAAGAATTTGGTTCATCCCTGAACCTGTCTAAATATTTTTTGCTCAAATATCTTGCATTTGCATGATGGTTGCTGTATTCTCTTCCACACACATGCACTTCCTTTATTGATTTGATCTGAAAAGTGTTTTCATTTTGAATTGGACTTGCCCGTATCTTCCAGGAACAACCCTTTTTGCACATGGCAATAACTTTTACTCTTTCATTTTTTTTTGTACTTAAGGGTGTATCTTTCCCCGACATTCCATTCCACAAGTGCTTCTCTAAAGGCCCGTAAGTTCTTAAATTTATCCCCAACTTTCAACTCAAACTCTGATTTTCTGAACTCAACTGTAGCATTAAAATCTCGACAGCCATTACCTTTCCCATTTCTTTCATCATCTCCCCACATAATGTCAAGCAGTTCTTCATCATCAACAGCAAATTCATTCCACTCTTCATTAGTTTTAGAGCTCTCCCCTTCTTCAAATTTGTTCTTAGAAGAACCTGGTGGTTGCAGATCCTCCATTGTATATGTCTGCTTTGCTGTTGCTGGTTCTTCATTTGTGCCTTTTGCTTGCTGCTGATTTTCTATTTCATTAGTGTTTGCTTTGTTTGCAAAAATATCCTCATCTTCTGGTCCTTCTAATCCCTCTTTCAACCACTCAGGCTCTTCTAAACTATCAGATGTAGCATCACCGTAATCATCTTCACTTGCAGGTTGTTTTCCAACTTCATCTTTATTCTCTACAGCTTTTTCACCTTTTTCCTTTGCTGAATTAGCCTCTGTTTTGCTGTGCTTTTTGTTGCCAGCTAGCTTGGTAGGTCTTTAGGGGCATCTTTATCAGATGCCACATTTTGTGCTCCACTATCCTCTTGCATGTTCTTGCCTAACAGGTTGTTTCTTTCATCATTATGACAGCTCATCAAAAGTGGGGCATCGGTGGGGGCACTTTTAACATGACTTTTTTCTCCAACTGAAGCAACTTGACTAGGGATTTCATCACGCAATTCAGCATATATGTTGACAACATCTACTCCTTCATGTGCAGTTAACATTAACTCCATTTCTTTATCTCCTTTGATTTCAGCTGCTCCAACATACAACCCACAATTTGGTATTTCAAAAAATAGGTTCACATTCGAGGCATCACCATACCTACTATACAATTTACACAACATATCCCTGAACAATTTCCTTGTCTCACAATTTTTAAAAATGGCAACATTGTTACAAGTATAGACAGTTTCTGGTTCCCATATGAATATACCACCAAAATGCAATTTTATAGTAATTCTTTTTGAAATTCTCATTTTTTTCAAACCCTGCATTACAAATAGTGAAACACATGATAAGAAAAAAAACACAATCTGATTAAGAAAGGGACATTTAATATGTTACACACTTCAATGAAAACACATGAATACAAAAAAATACAATCTAATTAAGAAAAGGACATATAGCATACCGCATACTTCAATGGACCACATGATGACCAACAAGCCGACAAGCAAAAATTATTCAATGTCCAAATTGCCAAAACTTTATCAGCAGCCAAATCACTCTATATTATTGACAATCAAGCCACCCAAATTTGACCCAAATCTGACACTAATCAACATTTCTCAAACTAACAAAACCATATTCTACCCTTGTTTAATTTTGGTGATTTTAGAACTCCCGAATGCAATTTTTTTTACCCTAATCTTAATGCATAAGTTCAATTCTAGTCGATAAAATACTCTATGCTTAAATATGATAATACAGGTTGTCCCAAAGCAGCAAAATTTTGAATTAATCAACACTTAAGCATTATAATCAACGCTTAAACAGGTTCACTGATTTAGTAAAAATCCTGGTAGTTTCTGTTCAAAATGCTCAAGTGCATCTTGTATGCTAAACTGATGTAAAAAAACTTACCAGATGCAACAATAGCTTTTGTCAAACTCTTTCACTGCTACTTTTTCATCTTCAATGGTAGATCTACGGTTTGAATCATGTGGGTTAAATTTTCTCTCCTTCATTCGGCGGTCATGTTTTTCTCTCTCTTTCTCACGACAAAGACCAGAGCATCTGACTTCATCTGCTTCCTTTTTGGATTTATATTAAGGTAATTTGGACATTTTGCCCATGAACGATTCGTGCTTTCCGTCTATTTGACAGTTCAACCCAAACCACAGGGGGTTTATGTATAGCTTTTTGAATCATAGGGGGGTTATGTGGTTTTTGCGAAAATCACAGGGGGCTAAAATGTAATTTGCCCTTTTTATTAACAAAAATATTGGAAAATATCCAGCATGATTTAGAAAATCAGATCGGAGCAGATCGGAGCTGCGGCTCAGATATCTGATCTGCTTGCACCCTTGCGATTATTAGCCATCTCCAATCGAGATTGCATTGTTCAAGTCAAACAGTCTTCCATAGACTTTGTGTGATCTTTTCTTCTTTTTTTTTTTGTAAATTAGATTTATGTTGATGACATGATAATCGATTCAAATCCATCAACTTACCATAGGATTCAATTTATATGGATATAAGAAGCATTGTTCAATCGAGATTGCATTGTTCAAGTCAAACAGTCTTCCATAGACTTTGTGTGATCTTTTCTTCTTTTTTTTTTTTTTTTTTGTAAATTAGATTTATGTTGATGACATGATAATCGATTCAAATCCATCAACTTACCATAGGATTCAATTTATATGGATATAAGAAGCTATGTTATCAGGAAGCATCACCATGATACTTCAATCATGAGATGATTGTTTAGGTATCTACCAAACATGAACAGACCAAGCACTGTCCAAATGGACCACAAAACTAACAGCAGAAAACTGATTATAGAAGTTTTCCATGAGTGAAAAAACGAGGACATATGATAACAAATTTTCACGATTTCATATCATTTTGATACTTGAAATGCATATTCGCATAGAGGCTTACAAGAAACTATTATAAAAAGAAGCAACATCCCAGCCCAAATCCTGAAGGATCGTCTGCCTGTGGGAAATCAATCATCCAATGCTGCCAGGAGGGGGTTTGACGGGGAAGCCGCTTGAACGTGGTGAAAGGTAGGGAGGTCGGGAAATCTTTACCTCCGGATGAATATTAGAACCGCTGCCCCTGAATTCATCTGCATAAGACCAGATTACAAATGCATAAGCCGGTAAACCAAGATCTCAAATGTTTTTAAGGTACTTGTGGTCTACGAAGCTCACCTGGTGTCCCGGGAAGTGTTCTTGATGTTGCAGATGACATGGATGAAGTTGAAAGTAAGATGAGAAACAAAATTGTGGTAAGAGAGTTGGTGTCCACGTGTGCTGGAGAAATTGGTAAATTTTGAAAGCCACCACCTATTGGACAGGTTGGTGCAATTGCTCAATTATATATATAGGGAAGATTTGGGAAATATTTTACTGGCAGGAGTTTGAATTTTCGCTTCCTTTTATCAGGTTCGAGCATGTTGGCCTATAAATAGGTCGTGCTAGAACTTTATTTACCAAACTATATTGTTATTATCAATCAATATCCATGATTTCTAGCAAGTTTTCTTGTCAGGGCATAAGATATTTAAGATTCTTCCTAAATCTTGTTTGAGGGTTGATCATGTATCACTCTCGGACTCTTGTTAAAGAGATTCGTGAAATTCTTTCTGATTTATTTAAATACAATGCTCTGGAGCATTTTGGACCTCCCTTAGTACCGTGTGTTCTCTTGGCCCGATAGGTACTTCGAAAATTTCAAGACAAATAATAGGCTGCACTTTTTTTTTTTCCCAGCATTGAGACGAAAGCAAAATGACTTGAAATATTCAAGCCTCCTTTCACAACCACTTGTGTTTTCTTTTTCTGAACACGTTCTATAAATTTCAGAATTCAACTATTGAATAAAGACTTTGAATAATCAATCAGTGTGGTGTTTACATTACAAACTGAAAACAGATTTTGAAAATCTACGGTTAGTTTTTCTAGGGTCTGGGAGGCCATTGGTCTCGTGTTACCAATATTGTGTCCTGTTGTTATCGTGTTCTTGTTAAAAACCTTAACGCAACCACAGGCCATGAATTTAATATTTAGAGCATCATTAGTCCCTAATGAGCATTCAAAGGAGCCCAGGCGTAGTCTTGCTAAAGAGTTTTCAGAGATTTAATACATAACATAAAGTTTTCAAAGCAGAAAATAATTATGCGATACGAGTGAATAAGTTGGATATTTTAGAGTTATTATGAATTACCTTATACACCCACTGTGACGTTTGAATATTGCAAAAAAAAAAAAAAAAGCAATTTAAATTAATATGTCAAATAGCATAAATGAGCCATGTCATTGATTTTGGGTTAAGCAATTGTAAGTTTTTGAGTACCTATTGATTTTGAGTCGAGTTGTATTTAAATCGTGCCCTCATTCTAGAAATTGCCACCCATAAATGAGCACGTACTCCTGACAGTGCACACTTTGTAAATGTACACTTCCGCTTATATTAGATGTACAACAGCAGTTATTATACTTCTGAATCAAGAAAATATTTATCAAAAAGCTTGAAGCTAAGAGGTTTACTTAAACAATATAATCTTAAAGGACTGAGATATTAAACATCTGGGTTTTTAGGATGGTCAAATCATAATGCTTCCAATTTTTTTTTCTATAGAATTTTGAATTTTTTTTAATTATCAAATATCCCTTCATGTCTTTTTGAATTTAATATGTAAGAAGTGGCTCCACTAATTTAAGAATTTGGTTTGAAGTTGATTCATGGAAGTATAAAATAAAGATGAAGCATCATAAGTCCTACTCAAAGTAAAAAGTAATTATCAATATTTACCCTTCAACTTAGTAATCCTAACTAAAAGGACAAATTACATAAAAATAAAAAAGAAATAATATTCATCGGTCCTAGATTTAAAATGTCAACAATGGTAGCATTCCTGAAACCTATATTATAAAATTGCTAAACTACAAACAAAGTCCTATTGGCTCTTCAAAGTGGAAATTTTTATTTAAAATATTTATTTTTTTATAAAAAATAATACTTAAAACAGCATTAGTCTTATCAAAAATAAATACAAAAAAATAATATAATTTAATAGAAATATATATAACATTTGACCGTAAAACATATCTACTTAATTTGTATATACCTAATCTAAATTCTATCCTAATTAGGTTTGAATAAGAGTGTCAAACCCAACCACTGAGAATTACTTGGGTATTATTGATTATTTTGTATTTTTTATTGTTTTCTTCATATGTAAATATGTAACACTACTATGTCATTTTTATATTCTAAATCTTTTTTTTTTGTAGTTGCTGGGGGTATTATGAGATATTATTTTTCATGTGCATTTCCAGATGCTAATACTCGCAACCATTATGGTCAATTCTTGGTTTTATATAGTTTGCATATTATGGGAGGTAACATTAAATATATTCTACAAATGTTAAACCAAATTGTAGATTATGGATTTTTTTTTTCTTTTGCTTCAAATTTACCTTCCAATTTGGAGTATGAATGTAGAATCAACTGTAAACATTTTCAAAAGAAAAGTTGACACTATTCAATCTTAACTTATATTACAGATAACTAAACCTAATGCTTTTATTTTGAAAATGCAAAAGTAAGTATATTCTGAAAGTGTAAAACTAAATTGCAAGTTATGAGAATATTTTCTTTTGCTTCAAATTTTAACTTTTCAATTTGAAGGCTGAAATATAAAACAGTGCATAGCACAGGTCTGGATGTTGTTTTTCAAAAATCTTGAAGGTAAAAATCTTTTTTTACACAATAACTTATTAAAGAAAAGTTTGATAAGTACATAAAATCCCTTAATGGAAATAAAAAATTTTGCTCATATCGTTCTTTGGAATTATGCTTGCTGTAAAATCATGTTTTAGGAAATTGTTTAAAGAGACTTGTGATACTTACTCGATGAGTTTGAGTTATGAGTCAGATGAATATATATGACCAAAAGATAAACTCATGGCCATCAAGTACTTGTCGATTGATGGCTGGACAAGTAGACATTGATTGATATTGGAGTCTGAGTCGTTCGTTCCATTATTATTTGATTTATCTGAAGTTTGATTGTTTAAAGAATTTTAAATAGATTAAATCATAATATAGTTAATTAAAGGCATTGCTGACTAAATTTCAAATTACAAAAATTCAAGTATTAAAACTAAATTACAAAAAATCGAAGTCAATAAAATTTAAGAACCTTTCAGATCATATTTAGAATCAAAGAAACATATGAAAGATGTAGACTTTCTTTCTTTCACTTCATTAATTTTAAATTTTAAAAATTACGACAAACGACATAGACACAATATTGTAATGCACATACTCCCAAGCTAGTCATTTGTCCGGATTAGCAAAAGAGACAAATTTTAAAAAAGTTGAAAAATGTTTTTAGCCAACTTTCCCAACAATCTTTTCCACAAGCTCAGAATCCAAAAAAAATTTATCATGATCATCAAGTCAATGCGTGGTTAACTGACACTAATATTAGCCATTTCTTTCAAAAGCGATAAATTGGAATTAAAGAAGAATCCGTGTTCATCGTTTGCTTATTCAAATTAAAAATAACATATATTCACGGTTTATTCTCAAAGCAATGCCAAATTTGCAGTGAAAAACCATTTCACCCGAATTCTGATTAAATTTCGCTTCTCTTTTTCCTTGGGGCTTGGGGGTTGAGTCAGATCCTCTCCCGTATATTCTCTTGGTATTATGCCAATTTTAGTGCAAATAAAAGGTGGTCCATTTCTTCTTCAGTATTGAAACGAAAGCAAAATGACTTTACTTCAAGCCTACGATTTGTTTTCCTTTCTCACCTTTGTGTTTTCTTGTTCAAACCACGTTTTATCGATTTCAGAACTCCAGTTATTGAATAATGAAAATGGTTAGCAGCCATGCGGCGTTCACATCACAATCTGAACACAAGTTTTGATTGTCAACGGTCAATGTCTCTATGGTGTCAATATTGTATTTAGTTATCGTGTTCCTGAATCTTGTTAGAAACTTTGAACCCAATCATGGATCATTACCTGTTTATTCGCGAATTGACACAATAAATATATTTACTCAGATATTAACGGTTTTCCAAGATATAGTTTAATCTTGCCGCGTACAAATTAAATAATATAAGACAGGAATTTAATATTTAGAAAATCACTAGTGCCTAATGAGCATTCTAAGGGTCCAAGCATACTTCCGCAAAAGAGTTCTTGAACACTTCTACATAACATAAAGTTCCCGTTTGGATTGCGATTTTTCTCAGAAAAATTGTTACGTTTTCCATGAACACATTTCCCTGTCACCTTTTTACCTCAAATACATCAAATTGTTACAGTAATTTTTCTACAAAAAAATCCAGAAAAATGCAATCCAAACGTGGTTTTTAAAAGTTTTCAAAGCACAAAAAGAAGTATGTGATATGAGTGATATTGTGCTAGTTTGTTGTTGTATAAATACTATAAATAGGTTACTGATGAATAAAGAACTCAAGTTCATTTTCCAACCCTTAATACAAGTCTATTATAATTTTTTTTTTGTAACAATAACTAAGATATTGTTTCTTAGTTTATACTCTAAAAACCAACAATTATATAGAGGGAAGATTTAGAAAATGGAAAAAGAAAGAGTGGAAATTCATCAAAAGGGTCTAATTTGGATAAATTTGTGAAAGAATGGTGAGTAATTAAAAATGTACAAAAATATAATTTTAAGAGTAGACAAGATGGCTTAGAAGAGAACATAACAAGCACATAAGTAGGACCAAAATGAAAGTGAAAATATTGACAAAAAATTCATGATTTCTTTACCCCTCAATGCGGCTGAGAAGAGTTTGTTTCTAAATGTATAATCTGTACATCTATGGCTAGAAATTAAAGGTCTTCTTCGCCCTGGTTTCTAAGTTATACCGATTTCAGTCAACTTGAGCTATCATGAATTCCAATGAAGCAGTGAATGAGAAACCAGATAAGAATGGACTCAACGCATCAACCGAAAGGTGCCAATTTGGGCTGTACACAACAACTAGCAATTGACCAATCCATCTGGAAGGACAAATTACATGTTCTTGATTATACCTGACAATTGGGCAGGTTGAGCTTATTTTAGATGGGTTTATATTGGATTTTCACTTAAATAAGTTATATCTAATTGGTCCAACTTTAGATTTGTTAGATTTTGGATTGGATCATATTAGGTCACGTCAAATTCATGATCCAAATATAACTCAACATATTAATTAATACATTTTGATATATAAACTTTCTCACATGTATTTACTCACACGAAAAGATTTTTTGACATACATAAAAACATTTTCACTTACATAAATATATTTCACACACAGAAACGCACACTCACTTCTTAACCATCTTGGAAACACATCATAAATAGAATAATATTTCATATTGTTTGTATTGTGAATTTTAGATAATAAATTGTACATTTAAATAGATTAGTTAAAAAAAATTTTTTACCCCACTGAAGGAAAAAAAAATAGATTAGTTAAAAAATTTTGTTTACTTTATACTTTTTAAAACTTCTAATTGATTGAAACTTATTTTTGTCACAACTTATTTAACACTTTTACTATTCACATTTGCTTTATTGTAAGTTCTAAATTGTTTTTAAATTATTGAATGCTAGATTATATTATGCTTGAAAATGTAATTAAAAGACATATAATTTGTTGCATTATAATATTGATGAGGAATTATTAACAATGAAATAAAACAAGTTAGAAAAATGTAAAATAATGCAATTAGAACAAATTTAAAACTCTATTCTAGGTACACAAAAATATTAACAAACAGAATCAAGCAACAATCAGAGATTAACAATCACAAAAAAAGGGGGAGGAAAATAACATACTCTTAAAAGGCATAATAAACTATTATAGAAGTTGAGCAACTACAAATACTATTGTAAAAGAAAAATAAGCATGAGTTTTTATTTCAAGTTTCTTTTTTCTTTTAAATAAAATTAAAAAAATGATTGAAAGCATATATATGAAAATTTTGAATATAAATTGGTCAATAAATTGTTAACACATGTCCAAATACAAGTAGTTTGGCGTATGTGTATTGAATTTTGTATTTATTGTTTTGAACTATTTTTAAACAAGTTAGGTGTTGGGTGCCCCAATAAAAAACTCAACCCACCAAATGAATAATTTGGGTTGTTATTGCTCAACCCAACAAAATCCATAGCTCAACTGACCCAACCTATCCTTTAAAATTAATGGGGATGAGTTGTTAGGTTATGGGTTTTGTTGGAAGTTCTATTCTAGATGATTAGTGAACGAGTTGGATGAGTTGTTGGATTATGGATTTTTTTTGCCAGTTCTATACTTGATGATCAGTCATGCTTACTTCTTTACTACTTTACATTAAAAGGAATCGTACTTGTGCCCCTTTATAAATTCAAGAAAATGTACGTAACACTTAGTACTTGTGTTGTTACTTGTTAGTTACCGTTCTGAATTAGTCCGTGTTTGTTATGTTATGGGAGAAGATATTCCCTATTGGCGTTATATCCAAGAGTAAAAGGGCAATGGTGAAGGGGAAATTTTCCAAAATCTCTATACGGAATATTGTTCAATGATGTTTGGAACTGATTCAGATACTGGCAGTAATACTTTCTGTTCTACTTGGATTTCCTTGTATTTAATTGAGAGACATATTTAGTAAAACACTGAACGATTATAATATCAATTATTCCACATACGTTTATCAAAAAAACTTTTAAGTATGATTAAAAATTTGATACAAAATTATGAGTTGAAGGAAATAGCACATATAAATGTGTGTGTGAATAGTATGACCAAATTCATAATTTATCGGGTTAAAAAAATATTGGTAAATTATTACGAATTTGAAAGATTATACTACATTAATATCAATTTTACCTCATTTCCTTATGTATGAGACAAAAGAGTATTTTAATTTTCATCATCTTTTGAATTTTATGTGTATAAATTTATCTGAATTTTCTTATGTATAATAACTATGTGCTTTATAACTTGAAAAGAAATGACATCATCCTTGACAGAATTTAAAATTTTTTTCATAAATTGAACCGTTACTTGTGAAGTATAATATGAGGCAAGTTTATCACAAGCTTTATATATATATATATATATATATATATATAGCTAAATTCTGTGAATATTTCTTAAAAAAATTTGAAATTCACAAAATAAGGGATTTTTTTTATTATAGAAACAAACATGAAATATATGAATATAATGCAATTTTTTAAAAGAGATGGAGACTCTTATTTAGCTAAATAACCAGGCAAAGAAATACTATTGTCTTGAGATGAATTCTTCTCATATTTTGGCTTAATAGTGGACCAGATTTGATGATTAGATTTACATGGAGTTTGTATAATTTTTTTCTAGTCGGGAAAGTGTGGAATTTAAGCAATAGGGAGGGGGACAGGGAAATTAGAATGATTCATATGAAGTCAAGTTCTCCTTTTGTGGATTGAAAATTAGGCAAAATGCATATCTATTCAATGGTTCAATGTTCAATATTTTGAGCCAGTTTTGATGGCAATAATCAGCGTTAAATCTGCTTAACTGGGCTTAGTAAGTAAAATGCTCATCTGCTTTGCTCACTGTCCTATCACGGACAAAATAATAAACACGAGATATTGAATGAAAAGGAGGCAAAATTCAAGGCAAAATGAAATTACACCTTAATTTATTTGTTACCAAAAAAAGAAAAATAAAAAATATCTTTTCTGGGGCCATTTGTTAACTATTGCCTACCTTCTTGTTGGCCACATGTTGGCTTGGATTCTGGATTTACATGTAAACATGCCTCTGCAATCTTGAGGATGAATACCAGGATCTTTTCAATTTCTTGTGTGGGATGCGAAAGTCTCTGGTCTAACAAGTCTTTCAATTCTATATGTCCAGTTGTTGAAGACATCAGATGGGCAACGAATTCACCAGGGTGCTTCCCCTTGATTATTTCCAATGTCAGGACCCCAAAGCTATAAACATCACATTTTTCAGTGACTCTCATTGTGTAGGCAAATTCTGCATGGAAAATCATGTTATCAGCGAAACCTGTACACTTAATACCTATAACACTGTTAATTACCTGGTGCAATGTATCCCAATGTGCCAGCAGGAGTGGTCCAATTGGATGAGCCCCTCCTGAGAAGTTTAGCAGTGCCAAAGTCCGAAACATGAGCCTCATATTCTGAATCAAGCAACACATTGTTGCTTGAAATGTCTCGATGAACTATTGAAGGTGAACAATCATGATGCATATAAGATGGTGCTTGAGCGACACCTTTGATGATGTTCACCCTCTTTTCCCAATCTAGTTCCTTTTATTTGTTCGTCAATGCTGAAACTTTTGGCCAAGCTACCTGGCTTGAGATACTCGTATACCAAAAAAGAGTGTTTAGAATTTCAGCAGTAACCATGGAGCTTCACAATGTTTCTATGCTTGATGTTTGTCAATGCCCTTATCTAGTTCAAGAAACTGTTGAAGTACACCTTCTGGGGCAACAGGTGAAGTCTCTTTACAGCTACTAAGTTAGAAGGTGCTAGAATTGCTTTGTGGACACTTCCAAAACCTCCTTCACATACGCAGAATATTTCACTGAACTCTTCTGTTGCTTTTATAATTTCTCTGTACATTGCTTTGCCATCATATGTGGATATGGAAAACAAATCAGCATCCTTGACATTCTCTGTGGTCTTCCTTTTTCTTTGTCGACATATTTTA
This sequence comes from Coffea arabica, assembly GCF_036785885.1. Taxonomy (NCBI): domain Eukaryota; kingdom Viridiplantae; phylum Streptophyta; class Magnoliopsida; order Gentianales; family Rubiaceae; genus Coffea; species Coffea arabica. The sequence continues at coordinate 29,753 of NW_027266176.1, forward strand.
AGAGCTCCAAAGAATGCAGGAAGAAGTAAGAGTGATCCTAGAAGAGGGAGCACAATTACGAGTACAAGATTCAACCCCTTATTCTTTACATTCTTTCTAATTAATTGAGGGCTTTCCCAAGCTTGTAAACCAGGAATATTGCCACACAATCCTTTGTTTCCCCTCAATTCTTTTATGGCGAGAGTTTTAAAGGCTCCGCCATAAGGAATTGGACCCTCTAAGTTATTGAAAGATATGTTAATATGCAATGAATCAGGCAGTTCTGCCAAAGCATTTGGAAGGAAACCAGAGAGGTTGTTATGAGAAAGATCCAATATTTCTAGACTCTGAAAACTCCTGAACTCAGATGGTATTGTTCCCGTGATGTAATTATGACTCAGATCCAAGATAGAAAGGTGAGTTAACTTGGCCATCTGAGGTGGAATCATTTGACTTAGATTGTTGTTGCTCAAGTTCAGGTAAAACAATTGTTGGCAACGTCCTAAATTTTCAGAGATAGATCCACTCAAGAAGTTTCCTGACAGGTCTAGATAAAGCAGATTTTTTAGCAAACCTAATTCTTCAGGTATTTTGCCAGAAAGGTGGTTATATTGAAGAGTTAGATTTAGCAGAGAAGCCAGATTCATAACTTGCTCTGGAATTTTCCCAATCAAGTTATTGGAAGAAAGATCAAGCCTTTGAAGTTGAGACGCGTTTCCCAGCTGCGAAGGGATTCTACCTGTGATGTGATTGTCTGCAAGCAAAAGTGCTGCCAAGTTTGGGCATCTACCCCAGTTGCCAGAAAGTCCACCATAGAAATCATTGTTCCTAAGATCCATGAAATTCAAGTTTGGATGATACCAAACATCTCTGACAGGTTCCCGGTTAGTTGGTTTCCTTCAAATCGAACTCTGATTAAACTGGAGCAGTTTTTCAAGTTTACAGGGATTGGACCAGTCAGCCTGTTGTTGCTTACTGTGAAGTTTTGAAGTGTTCCGTTTTGGCAAAGATGTTCTGGCAGATGACCAGACAATTGATTTGTATCCAGTTCCATCACAGCCAACTTTGTCAATTGCCCGAGCTCCACTGGAATGGAACCAGAAAGCTGGTTTTCACGGAGAAACAGAAATTTCAGGTTGCTCAGATCACCAAATGATTTAGGAATAGAACCATTCAGTTCATTCCTGTCTAGTTCCAAATCTGTAAGTAGCTCTAGGTCGCCCAACTCTTCAGGAATTGAGCCTGAGAGTTGGTCATCATAGAGATGGAGGACAGTCAAATTCGTCAGATTACCCAGTGATGTTGGAATTGTGCCAATGAGATTATTTCCAAACAAGCTCAAACTCTGGAGTGATTTCAAGTGCCCTAACTCTACTGGAATGGGACCGGACAGATCGTTTTGGAAAAGGAACAAGGTCTCTTGCTTATTGAGGTTACCTAGAACATGTGGAATTGAACCTGTCAAATGATTAGAGCTCAGAAAAGCAGTGACTAGATTGGATAAGTTTCCTATTTCTGGAGGAATGGGGCCTGAAAATTGATTCTCATACAAAGACAAGTATGTCAAGTTTCTCAGATTTGCCAAGGAAGATGGAATAGTGCCGCTGATGTTATTGGTATTCAAGTCAAGCTCAGTAAGACGGACTAAATGGTTTAATTCCTCGGAATTGGACCGGACAGGTGATTTTCGTTTAGATGAAGAACTTGAACATTTTTCAACAAGCCAATTTCTGGTGGGATTTCTTCTGACAACATATTGGCCGAGAAATTGAGATAAATGAGCTTGGAAAGATTACCAACCTGGGGTGGTGTGCTGCCAAAAAGTTCATTCTTGGACAGATCAACGTATTCTTGTATTTAAAGGATGAAAATGGGAAGTCATAGAGTCTAGAGCTGACTTTGGAATTTGTGAGGTTCAATCCGTTAACGCTTCCACCAATGTTGCATGAGACACCCGCCCAAGTGCAAGGGCTGGAAGAATTCTTGGCTTTGGTAGGTTTAATATTCCATGAAATCAAGAGGGAACTATTCTGGAGCTCACGCTTAGCTGAAGCTGGATCAAATTTGTTCACTTTGTTTATCTAATGAGCTGCATGATGAGATATTTGGTGGTTCATCCCTTTAACTACAAGACTCCAGAGGTCGTCCTTTTCTCTCTTTCTTCTCCCCATTCTTCTGTCATATAGATAAGTACACATTGAAAATTGATTCTTCGTCGTTAATTGGACCCTAGTTTAGTCTTGGCCTGTCAGGTAGTTTCCCGGTTATGATGAAGGCAATTCTGTCAGGTAGTTTAATTCAAACCCACAGTTCTCTTTTTCTAAACACGTCCATCAAATTTCAGAAGTCAATTATTTAGTAAGGGCTTTGAAAAGTAAATCAATGTGGCATTTAGATTTTACATTACAAACCTAACACAATTGTAATAAGAAGAAATCTTGGTGTCTTGTGACTTTTACTTTTTTATATTTTATTATTGTTATTGATGTCATTGTTTGGTAATTTGGTTAAATCTACTTTGATTAGCACTTGGGGAAAGAGTAATTTATCCTAAATTAATTCTAATATCGCGTGCCTGCTTCACAAAATGGTATCTAAGCAATCATGTTGGGTTGCTCATTTATACTGATTAAAATGGATGACTCAAATAGTTGTTGTATGATAAAATTAAATGTAATTAATTATTCGGCTTGAAAAACTAGAATGAAAGACCACTTGTATTATATAGATTTAGTTGAATGTGTTCTAAAGGATAAGAATAAACCAAGTGATATAAGCGATGAAGAGCGAGTTAATATGTAGAAAAAAACTGTTGGTGAGAGCATTTTATAAAAGGAGAAGTTTTTATTGACAAAAATATTGGAAAATATCCAGCATGATTTAGAAAATCGGAGTGGCTATTCTAGAGGAAACAAACGAGATGTATGTGTGTGTGTGTGGTTACCTCGAAGTCATCCCGACTTGAATTTTTTATTATTTTTGCTAATTTTTTAATCATATTTTTTACAATTTTTAAAATATTAAATATTTCAAAAATTTACGTATCGTTAAGATTGCGACTGATATGCTGAGACCGATGTGGAACGGTTCGAGATCGCGACCGTGACTTGGAGTGGGGGCAGCGGCTGCGGGTGGTTGGTGTGCGCGGAAGAGTAGAGCGCGCGGGACGGCGGCGTGCGGTCCGGAGACCAGCGAGGCCGCGGCGTCTGCGAGCTAATGGCAGAGCTGTTGGCATGCGACGGTGGATAGAGGAGCTGTTGCGCGATGGGTGAGGCGCGCGGCCGTGGAGCAGATCCGACGGCGGAGAGAGCTCTACCCTGACGGCAGAACAGTGCGAGGAGAGAGAGGCAGTGGGCGGCGCGGATGGGAGAAAGGGGTGGCGCGGCTGAGCGAGGGAGGAGAGAAAAGTGGAGCTAGAGCCGAGGTGGAGAAGAGCTGGCAGCGTGGGCGGTGCGTGCGACGGCAGGCTGCGGCAGTCGCGGCGAGCTTGGGCTTGGGCTTCGTGAGCTAATGGTGGTGCCGCGCCGCGATGGGGCTGCTGGTAGGAGCCGCGGAGTGGTGGAGGTGGTCGCGAGATGGTGCGAAGATGAAAGAAAGGAGGTAGAGCTAGTGGCGGTAGCTGTGGGCGGCGGCAGACCAGAGATTCGGTCGAACAAGAGAGGGAACAAGGGAGAAGAAAGAAAGAAGAAGAAAGGAAGAAAGAAAGAAAGAATAAGAGAAAGAAAAAAAAAAGAAGAAAAAGAAAAAGAAAGAGAAATTTTTTTTTTTTTTTTTATACTTTGAAAATCTAAGCTACCGTGAAACAAAAATTTAAAAATTTTTTTTTAATTTTTTTTATTTTTTATTTTTTGAAATTTCTTTTCATTAGCAAATTTTACTTTCGAGATTCAAAAGCAGAGATAACCAACAATCAACAATCGTTTTTGAATTTTTTTTAAATACTTATCTCTCCCGTGAACGTGACGTGGGCACGCCATGAAGGCACGGAATCTGGAACTCTCCAGGTGACTTGACGCGGGCACGTCATGAGGGTAAGAGAGCTCCCAGAAGTTTCTGATCGTGAGCTTCCTGCACGTCACCACGCGGGCGCGTCATGACTGAAGGTCACCTACAAATCAGCAAAAACGAAAATTAACACCCAAAATCAGTCAAATTCAAGGAAGACAGATTTAAACTAACAAATAAAATCAAACAAACAACTAAAAGAAATTGGGTTGCCTCCCAATGAGCGCCTTTCTTTAATGTCTTTGGCTAGACATTATCATGTTTTGCTCATGGAGGATAAAATCTTGTGGCTCGCTTCAATGCTTCATCTTCAACGTGATCCTGGTAACCCTCATAGATGGAGTAATTCTTGGGCACAAGAGTTACGGGCTTCCATGGACTAGTAAATGGCGCTAAACAAGTCAACAATGATCTGCATTCTCCACTCACTCCTCCATCACACGCATTCATTGGTTCAAGATATTTTGCCATCTCCACTCTTAACTTATTCCTGTCATGAAATTTTAAATTTTCTGGTATAATAAAATCAATTTCAGTAACAGGAGTTGAAGAATAGGAGCCAGGAAAATATTGATTAAGGAGTGGAGAAGATGTCACCGCATTTGGAGATTGTTCACTGGATTCATTCACTTGAACGAGTTGATCTTGGAGTCTCATTTCTTGCACTTCAGCTTCCTTTTCAACTGCATCTTTAAATCCGTTTTCTTGAAACTCTTGCAGTTCCATGTCATTTGGCCGGACAATTGCACTCTCATCTTCCTTAAGATTGATATTGTTTTGTGAGGGCAATTCTTCAAGGTGAGCCTCTAATCGCTCTATCCTGGCTGTCAATTGACGCATTTGATCCGCCAGGTCGCGACAGCTCGCTTGTGTCTTCTGATGAAATCGATTTAGGCTCGCTTGTGTCTCCTGATGAAATCGATTTGAATTAGCAATTAGTAAACCTATCATTTTTTCAAGAGACATACCTGACACGGAGGATGATTGCTGAGACTCTTGCTGTTGAAAATCCATTGGCCCCGTCGCATAATTAAAATTGGAATTATCCCACCATCCTTGATCATACCCGTTTGAATAAGGGTCATACTGCGTTTGATATTGGGGTGGAAAATCTCCAAAAGTATCAAGTGGAGAACTTAAATTATCTTGAAATACGGGGCATGTGTCAGTTGAATAACCTGAGTCAAAATAAGTTCCACAATTTGCAACAGCCCATTGAGCATTAGGAAAAACATGAGTCTCATAACCCCATTCAGGAACAAAGTCCAGTCTATCATCAAAATATGGAATGTTAGCAGCCATAAAAAATAAAAAAAAATAAGAGAAAAATAAATTAAAAAATGAAAACAAGATAAACTCAAAAAGAAACAATTTAATCTGGCACCAGTCCCCGGCAGCGGCGCCAAAAATTGACAGGTGCCGAACCTGTGCAATAATAATAAATAAAACCTAACTACCACTTAAAACAGTCAATAATCAAATCGAGTACTGGAGCAGGGACTCTAGGTGTGCAATGGGTTACTTGATTCACCCTGTTCCCGAAGAGTTTGCTTAATCCGATATACCTGAATAAATTATTTAACTGAATTCCCTAACTAGTAGACAATGGTAAGCAGGGTCGTCTCCTCAGGGACTAGCAAGATATTTTGTTTCTTTTCAAATCAAGATTAATGGGGGGTTTTGGTGTCAAATGCCAACTAAACAAACTAAATGCAAAAAATAATTAATTAAAAGGAATAACTAAGAGAAACTCTAGCCAAGGGTACACTTCAGAAATGGTTCATGCAACTGATCATCGATTCACAGATAATTCCAACAAATATTAATAGATTGGTTATAGTTGTCTCGCACGCGCTAAACAACCAGCCCTTCCTTAATTTATCGATAGCTAAGGTACGACTGTTAGCTATTTCTCTAACCCAAAAACAACCCTAGGTACGACCGTAGGATTTAATTTCTAGATTGCATTAATAATTAGAAAGGCCCAATCCTAACTAACAAACACGCTACGAGGGTTTGTTTAAATTAGATCGTATGCTCCCCTAACATAAACCCAATTATGCCAGTTGCTACTAAGATAGAGATAACGAACAATTACGGATTCAATTATCCCTATTTAGCAAAATAGCCTATGTGAATAATTAAATATTGCGCATCTATTCAATCACTCACACGAGTTATAGCAATTAAAAGCAGGAAACATATAAATACCAATAAATTAAGGAAGCAATTAAAATAAATTAGATCTCACAGCAATTGTTGAACCAAATCTTCAGTTGTCCCCTTGACTTGAGGGAGGAGATTAATTCATACTTGGTACGAAAAACCCACGCAAAAGTGTAAAGAAAGCAGTGACCATTGTCCTAATTGTTCCAGGCATATGCGACAAGAGAGCCACAAAGGACGAAAGACTAAAGTCAAAAAGAAAACTTGCTACAAAGAATGATTTCTTTGCTTTCTTATGGCCTCTGACATACATACGAGAATTGAGGTTAAGCCAAAAGCCAACCAAAGAAAAGTCAAAAACTAAAGCTTCCAAGTAGTTCCCTTGTGCGGCGGCTCTCTCCCGAGAGGGAGAAGAAGGAGCTCTCTTTTCCCTGCGCAATTTTCCTATATAAAGTAGTGTTCCTTGCGACGGCTCCTGTGCGGAAAAATGAAGACTTCGGCCCAATTTGCCCAACAAGGGCTCACATTTTGTTGTTTCAAAAATGCCCCCAGGACAAGCTCTATCATCTGAACTCTTTTCCTGCCAAATTAGCACCTGTTATTATATTTTCGTTCTACTCCCTGAAATAAATGCAAAATACTAAAAGTGAGTAGAATCCAGCAATTAATTCACATCGGGTCAGGTAATAGGGAAAATTAATAATAAAATAAATGATAAAATCGCAACCTATCATACCCATTCTCTCCTATATACGGAATAATCATCGAGTGTTCAAAATTTAGCTAACAGCATAAAAATTAACTTTTCGAAGATCAGAATTTAGAACCAAGTTTCAAAAATTAGTTGAGAATAAGCCCATCCTATTCTATATACGGATTAATCAGTTGATTTCTTGCCTTATGATTATTTTAAAATTTGAAGCTGTCAATTACTTATTTCTTTTTGTCATACTTTTCCGTTGTCTATTTTTTCTATCTAAATTCGATTTGATATAAACATTTGATAATGTTTAGAATTAAATGTCTTTTTTGTTTTCAATTTTCAAGTAAAAGGAATGAACATGAGTGAAAAACTAACAATTTTTTTTAAACCCCTGTATATATCTATTTTAATTTCATATGAACTACGTTCAAGAGAAATCAAATAAAGATATATTACATACTATTCGTATTGTTCAGGTGAGATCAAATAGATATATACATTAGTTTAAAAAAAATGTATTCGAACACATAAATAATGAGGAATGAAAAATTTTATTTTGTAAAATATGAGGGATGAAAAATTTCATTTTGTGAAATGTGAGAGATGAAACAATTCATTTTGTAAAATATGAGGGACAAAAAAATTCATTTTGTGAAATGTGAGAGACTATGGATTGGATGATGTAAATTTTGATGTGACAATTTTGTCCTTAAAAAATGATCACGTGCAAAGCACGTGGTGAATTCCGACAAAAAACCAGTCTAAAACCCAGATAGGGATCAAATTTGATCAATGTGAATTTGTAAGGGATGTAAAAGTACATTTTTAAAAATAAGGGATGAAAAAAGTTATTTTGTAAAATGTGAGGGATGTTTTGAACGATTTTTCCTTTTTTTTTTAATAATTACATTTAGGGTTTGTCAACTATAGCACTTGTGAGACATATTTCATGTGTCCTATTTTTTAAAATACAAGATTAATTAGGGAAAGGAAATAAATACAAAGAATAGTATGTAAGATTAAATAGAGAAAGTACATAAATATAACTGAGAATAATATAGTAGATTAGGTGAGTGCTAATGAATGTTTATGAAACACTCGTTAGAAAAATCCTTAGATTTATATAGATGACATGATAAGCAATTCGAATCCATCAACTTAGCAAAGGCATCAATTTATATGGATATAACCGATTAAGTCATGCATGAGTCATGGGATGGTTGTTTTGATATTTGCCAACCATGAACAAACCAAGCACTGTTCAAATGAACCACAAAACAAACAACAGGAAACTGAATATACAGCTTTCCATATGCAAAACGAGGACACATAAAAACAGATTATTTTGATACTGGAGATGCCCATTCGTATATAGCCTTACAAACAAATATAAAAAGAAGCAACATCCCAGCCCAAATGGTGAAGTATCGTCCGACTGGGAGAAATTGTTGTTTTGTCAGAGCCGCAAGCTTTGACTTGTGGCATAATTTTTCATTTCCTTCTCATCCCACATCGGAGCCTGCTGAAGAGAAGCCGGCTACTCGAGGCCTATAAATAGAAGGGTCCTTTGAAGGATTTAATTTGCACCACTCAAGAGAGTTATATGGGCTATTAGCTTCTTGAGTCATCTAGCCCATTCAGTTAAATATTTTAGGCTCTCTTGTTTTGAGTTTAGGAATATTTCCTAAACTCTTTTGTAAGTGCCTATTGGCCTAGGAACCACTTTCCTACGGCTTTTGTATTTCTTCTTCATAGTAGAAATATTGCTCCTCTCTCGCCCGTGGACGTAGGTCAATTTGACCGAACCACGTAAATCTTTTGTGTCTCTTATTTGCTTTGTTATCCGTCTTTATATGGTCGGTTTTACCGCCTAATTATTATATGGCTGGTATCTACCGCCTATCTATTAAATGGTCGGTTATACCGCCTAATTTGTGCTAACTTGAGTTTGTCTATTTCCTGGCCCGGTCCTAACAAACTGGTATCAGAGCTGGTTGTTATATTTTGCAAGACAGGTTCATCTGGTGGGGCCCGTTCATCTGGTGGGGTCCGTTCATCCTGTGGGGCCCACTCATCCTGTGGGGTCCGTTTATCCGTGGGGCCCGCTCACCTTGTGGGGTCCGTTCATCCCCGTGGGGCCCGCTTATCTCGTGGGGTCCGCTCACCCTGTGGGGCCCGCTCACGAGACTTGCATATTTGTTTGGCCAATTTTTTTGAGACAAATTTCAAGTTACAGATTTTGTGGCAATAATGACGATAACAAAGACGGTTGTCGAGAAATTCGACAGGAATGTCAACTTCGGCATGTGGCAGCTCAAGATGGAGGCCATTCTTGTTCAAGACGGAGTTGATTTGGCAATTCAAGGAATTGAGAAAAAGCCAGAAGATGTGACAGATGCAAATTTTGCTGAGATGGATAAGAAGGCAAGATCCAGCATAATCCTAAATCTCTCCGATGAGGTATTGCGTGAGGTAGCAACGGAGACTTCGGCCAAGGCTATGTGGGATAAATTGAAAGCCTTGTATATGAAGAAGACAGTCGAGAATCGGCTATATTTGAAGCAGAGTTTGTATATGCTTCGGATGTCTGAAGGTACATCTATATTCTCCCATCTTGATAAATTTGATTCCATTATTATGGATTTGGAGAATATAGATTCGAAAATTGATGTTGAAGATCAAGCCCTATTACTTTTGTGTTCCCTTCCCCAATCCTTTAAGCATTTCCGTGATATTATGATATATGGAAAGGAAACAATTTCGTATCGGGAAATTAAATCTGCATTAAAATCTAAAGAGCAGATAGATAGGGATATTACTGGGGAAACTAGTGGGAGTCAAGCTGATGGCTTGTTTGTTCGGGGTAGATCTGAAAAGAGAAACACAGAAAATAGAAGTAGATCCAAGTCCAGACATAAAAATGTGATGTGCAATTATTGTAAAAAGAAGGGCCATGTTATCTCTGATTGCTTTAAATTGAAAAATAAAGAAAAGCAAAAGGGGAAATTTGTTGAGAGAAATACTGAATCCGCTGAAGCTAGTATAGCAGCTGATGAGAATGATGGAACCATTTTCTGTGCAACGGAAAATAATTTTAGGTCTAACAATGAGTGGATTTTAGATTCGGGTTGTTCGTATCATATGTGTCCCAACAGGGACTGGTTTTCAACATATGAATCAACTGAAGGTGGAGTTGTCTTAATAGGCAACAACGCTGTTTGTAAAGTTGTTGGCAAAGGCACAATCCAGATTAAAATGTACGATGGTATTGTGAGGACGCTCACAAATGTTAGACATGTTCCAGATTTGAAGAAAAATCTCATCTCTTTGGGCACTCTTGAGTCTATCGGGTGCAGGTATTCAGGTGGAGACGGAGTTCTTAAAATCACTCGAGGAGCTCTTGTTGTTATGAAGGCACACAGATCTGGTACTTTGTATATTTTGCAGGGATCTACTGTGACAGGTGCTGCTGCTGTTTCAACATCATCTTTGTCAGATACAGACATCACCAAATTATGGCATATGCGTTTGGGGCACATGAGCGAAAAAGGCTTGGGCATACTGAGCAAAAGAGGACTTCTGTGTGGACAAAGTACCGGTCCATTAGAATTCTGTGAACATTGTATTTTTGGGAAGCAGAAAAGAGTCAGCTTCAGTTCACCAGCAATTCACAAGACAAAAGGTACTCTTGATTACATTCATTCAGATCTATGGGGTCCTTCTCGTGCTCCTTCTAAAGGTGGTGCCAGGTACATGTTGACTTTCATTGATGATTATTCAAGGAAAGTTTGGGTCTATTTTCTTAAGCACAAAAATGATGTTTTCCTAACTTTCAAGCAATGGAAAGTTTTGATTGAGAAACAAACAGGAAAACATGTTAAGCGGTTGAGAACAGATAATGGCATGGAATTTTGTGGAGGTGAATTTAATGAATTTTGCAAAAATGAAGGAATTGTTCGGCATCACACCGTCAGGATGACGCCTCAACAAAATGGTGTGGCCGAACGTATGAACAGAACGCTTTTGGAGAGAGCAAGATGTATGATCTCAAATGCAGGGTTGACAAACGACTTTTGGGCAGAAGCGATCAATATGGCCTGTTATATTGTCAACCGTTCTCCTTCTGCATCTCTTGATTTCAAAACTCCTGAGGAAGTTTGGTCAGGTACTCCTGCTGATTACTCCAATTTAAAAGTTTTTGGGTGTCCAGCATACATGCACGTGAATGATGGAAAATTGGAGCCTAGGGCTAAAAAGTGCATTTTTCTTGGGTATGCTTCTGGGGTGAAAGGATACAGATTATGGTGTCCTGATCCCAAATCCCCAAAATTTGTAATCAGTAGAGATGTTACTTTTGATGAATTATCTCTGTTATCTTCCAAGAAGGAGTCTTCTAGTCCTTGTACTACTGATAGTACACAGAAGCAGGTGGAGCTTGATATTGGCAGTTCTGGTCCTTCTCAATCCAAATCTTCTATTCAAATGCCAGTAGATACACCTGAATCTACTGTTGAAGATAGTTCTGAAGAAGAAGAGTATTCCATAGCCAGAGATAGAGCAAGGAGAGACATTCGACCACCACAAAGATATGCAAATTTAGTTGCATATGCTTTGTCTGTTGCAGAAGAAACTGATGCAGTTGGTGAGCCTTCCACCTATTCAGAAGCAGTTTCTTGTGATGATTCTGCAAAGTGGTTGATTGCAATGAATGAAGAAATTGAATCTCTTCATCGTAATGAAACTTGGGTTCTTGTAAAGCCGCCGTCAGTTAAGAAAATTGTTGGATGCAAATGGGTTTTCAAGAAGAAGGAAGGTATTCCAGGGGTTGAAGATGCAAGGTATAAAGCACGATTAGTTGCAAAGGGCTATAGTCAGGTACAAGGTGTTGATTTTAATGATATATTCTCACCTGTTGTTAAACATAGCTCTATTCGTGTTTTGCTTGCTTTAGTTGCCATGTATAATTTGGAGTTAGAACAGCTCGACGTTAAGACAGCTTTCTTACATGGCGAACTTAAAGAACAAATTTATATGAGACAACCCCAGGGTTTTGAAATTGAAGGTAAGGAAGACCATGTTTGCTTATTGAAGAAATCCTTATATGGATTGAAGCAGTCTCCAAGACAATGGTATAAGAGGTTTGATTCCTTTATGATTGGTCATGGTTATTTGAGGAGCATGTATGACAGTTGTGTTTAGTTCCGGAAGTTAAATGATGGTTCTTTCATTTATTTGCTGCTTTATGTTGATGACATGCTCATTGCTGCCAAGAATTTGTCAGAAATTCACACCTTGAAACTGCAGTTAAATAGTGAATTTGAAATGAAAGATTTGGGAGCAGCTAAGAAAATTCTTGGCATGGATATCAAGCGAGATCGAGGAGTAGGGAAGTTATTTTTGACCCAGAAAAATTACCTTGAAAAAGTTTTGGAGCGTTTTGGCATGAAAGATGCTAAACCAGTATCTACTCCTCTTGCTAGCCATTTTCGGCTATCTGCTGCTCAATCACCAAAATCAGATGAAGAGGAAGATTATATGGCACGGGTTCCTTATTCCAGTGCAGTCGGCAGTATTATGTATGCAATGGTTTGTACTCGTCCAGATATTGCACAAGCAGTCAGTGTTGTTAGCAGATATATGTCTTGCCCTGGTAAAACACATTGGCAGGCTGTGAAGTGGATTCTCAGATACTTGCGAGGTACTTCAAATGTATGTTTGGAGTTTGGAAGAAATAATAACACTTTGGTTGGTTTTGTAGACTCAGACTACGCTGGGGATCTTGACAGGAGAAGATCACTTTCAGGCTATGTATTTTGCATTGGCAGTTGTGCTGTTAGTTGGAAAGCTACTCTACAACCTGTCGTAGCTTTGTCTACTACTGAAGCAGAATATATGGCTGTGACCGAGGCAATCAAAGAAGCCTTGTGGTTGAAGAGTTTATTTAGCGAGTTAAGTCTATATCAAGGTGTTACTGATATTCACTGTGATAGTCAAAGTGCCATACACTTGACTAAAGATCAGATGTATCATGAGAGGACGAAGCATATTGATGTGAAGTATCACTTCATTCGGGATATCATTGCTGAGGGAAAAGTCCTTATTCAGAAAATCAATACTAAGGACAATCCAGCCGATATGTTTACGAAGCCTCTTCCAAATTACAAGTTCAAGCAGTGCTTGGACTTGATTGGTGTTCGTTTGTGATTTAAGCCCATTGGGGCTTATGTGAAGAAGGTGGAGAAATTTTTACTATTGTCGATGATAGAATTCAAAATTATGCCAAGGTGGAGATTTGTTGTTTTGTCAGAGCCGCAAGCTTTGACTTGTGGCATAATTTTTCATTTCCTTCTCATCCCACATCGGAGCCTGCTGAAGAGAAGCCGGCTACTCGAGGCCTATAAATAGAAGGGTCCTTTGAAGGATTTAATTTGCACCACTCAAGAGAGTTATATGGGCTATTAGCTTCTTGAGTCATCTAGCCCATTCAGTTAAATATTTTAGGCTCTCTTGTTTTGAGTTTAGGAATATTTCCTAAACTCTTTTGTAAGTGCCTATTGGCCTAGGAACCACTTTCCTACGGCTTTTGTATTTCTTCTTCATAGTAGAAATATTGCTCCTCTCTCGCCCGTGGACGTAGGTCAATTTGACCGAACCACGTAAATCTTTTGTGTCTCTTATTTGCTTTGTTATCCGTCTTTATATGGTCGGTTTTACCGCCTAATTATTATATGGCTGGTATCTACCGCCTATCTATTAAATGGTCGGTTATACCGCCTAATTTGTGCTAACTTGAGTTTGTCTATTTCCTGGCCCGGTCCTAACAGAAATCAATCATCGGCCGACTGCTGGTACGCGTCCTCCTCCCCCAAAATGTGGTGAATGACAGGGAGCTGGGCCTATCCGTACGGCTCGAACGCCACCCGCAACCCCGTCGAAGAATGTGGTGAATGATAGGCACCTGGGCCTATCTTTACCTCTGGAAGATTGGCAACTTTACCCCGGAATCCATCTGCACGAGACCAGAGTACAACATACATAAAACGATAAACCAAGATATCAGAGCTTATTTAAGGTATTGGACTACGAAACTTACTTCTTGTCGCAGAAACTGTTCTTGATGCTACAGATAAGGTGGATGAAGTTGAAAGTAAGACGAGAAAGAAAAGTGTGGTTAGAGCTTTGGCAGCCATGAATTCTACAGAAACCGGTGAATTTTGGAAGCTACCACCTATCGAAAGGATGGTGCAATTGCTCAACTATATATAGGAAGATTTAGGAAATGGTGAGAGAGATTTGAAGTTCACAAGTGTAGTATGCCATTCGGAATTACCACGAAACCTTGAAAAGCTTACTGAAAAGGCCAAAAAAAAAAGAAAAATAATATGAATTGCTGCAACTAAAACTTTGCCGCCAAGCTTTTAGTGGTATGCCTCATATTTTGGCCAAATTTTATAAATAAAAAAATATCCTTTTATTAAAGCCCAAAATATATAAGCGCTGTTGCAACTTTTTTACCAATTTTGTTACTGGAAAGAGTTCAATTTTTCTTTCCTTTTTAGTTTCGGGCATATTGGGCTATAAATAGGTCTCGTTAGGGCTTTATTTTTCGAACTACTCTCATTATTAATCAAATATCTTCGAATTTTTTTTAACCAAATTTTCTTGTGAGTGCAAAAGAAAGGTTATGTTTGGATTGTATTTTTCTGAATTTTTTGTAGGAAAATTACTGTAGCGATTTAATATATGTGAGGTAAAAAAGTGATTGAAAAATGTATTCACGGAAAACGTAGCATTTTTCTTTGAAAAATTGCTTTTCAAACAAGGCCAACTTAAGGCTTTCTTTCTACTCTTTAAACTACGCATTGAAAGTAATTCCGTAGTTAATTTTGGACCACACTTAGTCCCGTATATTCTCTTTCACCTAATACTGAAACGAAAGCAAAATGACTTTAGTTCAAGCCCTACAATTTGTCTTCCTTTCTCACCTTTGTGTTTTCTCTTTGTATACACGTTTAATGAATTTCAAAATACCAGTTATCGAATAATGACTTTGAATGGTCAAATGTGGTTGTTGGCGTGTCAAACCAGCAAAAATAAAATTTCCTACTCTAATAATATGGACTTGAGTGTAGCTGTGAGTAGGGTCGTATCCACAGGGATTGGGTGATTTATTTCTTTGTGAAAAATGGGGGATTAGGGAAAATTAACTAAATAGCTCACCTGAATAAAAATAAAGACAATATCACAAAATTAAGTAAAACTAAACCAATGAAAGACAATACTCTAGTCGAAGGTTTAATTTCCACTTTGGTTCATTTAACTGATTATCAATGCAACGGTGAAATCATTTATTCATGAATAAATTGGTTATGGTCGTCAACACGCTCTGACAACCTGTCTCGCCTTACTGTTTTGATAACCACAACACGCTCTGTGGCTATTTCTCTTGCCAATTAAGCAACCCTAAACAAGCTCTTAGGATTTAACCTATTGACAGCATTAATAATTAGAGAAGCTACCAATTCTAACCAACAAACACACAAGCTCGGTTCATTTAAGTTAGATTATATATTCCCGTGACATAGATTCGAAAGTCTCTTTTATAATCAAATTACATCACGTGCCACAGATACTAAAACCATCAAACAATTACGGATTTGATATTTTAGATGGCAATAGACTATTTCAACAATTAAATATTGATCAGGTATTTAACTGTAGAAAAATAATCATAAACATGAATGACAAAGAATATATAAATACTCAGAAATAGATGAAACAAATAAATCAAATTAGATCTCACAGAGTTGTCCAACCAAAGCTTCAATTATCCTTCAACTAGAAAAGAGATTAGCCACTCCTCATGATAGATTCGCAGCCGTAAGGAATATTAGGGTTTGTGTAGAGAAAAAGAGGAAAAAAGAATAAGAGCCAGTGGAAGCCCCCCTGCCCACGTCTGTTTTCTCCCTTATTAATAGGGGATGGACTCCTCTTTTCTTCTAAGACTCCTAGTTCCCCTAAACTAACCAACTAAGACCTTTTAATTGGTTTCCCAAAATAATTACATCGAATCAAGAGGTTTGATCATTGCAACTCCTGACTCAAGAGATATACCTGACTAGTGATTTAACAATTTCTTCAAGAGATATGCCTGACTGAAAAGTTGGTTGTTGCTGTTGATATTGCTGTTGAAAATTTGGTGGCCTCGCTGCATAACTGAAGCTAAGGTTATCCCTCCATTCTTGAGTGTACATGTTGGAACACGAATTATACGTCATTTGAGGCGGATTTGGAAATCCTCCAACAGCATAAACTTGGGCATTCAAACCGTCTTGTAATGTGGGACGCATGTTACTTGGATGATTTGAGGTACAACATATTCCACAAGTTTTTCTTTGTTGTACTTGCCCTTCAACCAACTTTTCTACAAGAAATGTTATAAAATGTAAACGTTGATCAATAGAAGAGATACCCACATTATTAACCCTCCTGTGAATGAAATCCTGACTATCACCAAAATGTTGAGTATAGTTAGCCATAAACTAACTCCAGAGTGAGGGGAAAAATAAAAATAAAAAAATTTAAAGAAAATAAATCAATAAAGCACCAGTCCCCGGCAACGGCGCCAAAATTTGTTAGCATGTCAAACCAGCAAAAAGAAAATTTCCTACTCTAATAATATGGATTTGAGTGTAGCTGTGAGTAGGGCCGTATCTACAGGGACTGGGTGATTTATTTCTTTGTGAAAAATGGGGGATTAGGGAAAATTAACTAAATAGCTCACTTGAATAAAAATAAAGACAATATCACAAAATTAAGTAAAACTAAACCAATGAAAGACAATACTCTAGTCGAAGGTCTAATTTCCACTTTGGTTCATTTAACTGATCATCGATGCAAAGGTGAAATCACTTATTCATGAATAAACTGGTTACGGTCGTCAACACGCTCTGACAACCTGCCTCACCTTATTGTTTCGATAACCACAACACGCTCTATGGCTATTTCTCTTGCCAATTAAGCAACCCTAAACAAGCTCTTAGAATTTAACCTATTGACAGCATAAATAATTAGAGAAGCTACCAATTCTAACCAACAAACACACAAGCTCGGTTCATTTAAGTTAGATTATATATTCTCGTGACAGATTCGAAAGTCTCTTTTACAATCAAATTACATCACGCGCCACAGATACTAAAACCATCAAACAATTATGGATTTGATATTTTAGATGGCAATAGACTATTTCAACAATTAAATATTGATCAGTATTTAACTGTAGAAAAATAATCATAAACATGAATGACAGAGAATATATAAATACTCAGAAATAGATGAAGCAAATAAATCAAATTAGATCTCACAGAGTTGTCGAACCAAAGTTTCAATTACCCTTCAACTGGAAAAGAGATTAGCCACTCCTCATGATAGATTCGCTTCCGTAAGGAATATTAGGGTTTGTGTAGAGAAAAAGAGGAAAAAAGAATAAGAGCCACTGGAAGCCCCCCTGCCCACGTCTGTTTTCTCCCCTATTAAAAGGGGGTGGGCTCCTCTTTTCTTCTAAGACTCCTAGTTCCCCTAAACTAACCAACTAAGACCTTTTAATTGGTTTCCCAAAATAATTACATCGAATCACGGTCCCTCATGGTCTTCAATCCATGGCTAATATGTCAGCCCATGGGATGCAACCGGCTCCTTGACCAATTGACAGATTTATCTTGTGTCTTGCGAACTTTTGACCGCTTTGTCAAATAAGGCGTGGGCACGCTTTATAACGAAAGCTCTTCTGGACATGGACCTTTAGAAGCACCACTTCGAGTTTGACAAAGCGTGGGCACGCTTTACAAGATGTCTTCTGCAAAGTCGACTTTTAACGCGCCTTTTACTTCATTCTCACTAACAACTCCTACAAACAGTACCGAAATTCAAATATGAGTGAAATATATCGATTAATGCCATATTTTAGCAAAACAAAGGGGATAATATGTACCAATTATATGCACAATTAGTCACTTAACAAATTCCTCCACACCTAAATAATGCTTGCCCTCAAGCATTCACGACCCAAGAATCACAGTCAAGATGGCAAATATTTCATAGCACAGTGCATACTAACACAAGTATTGTGTCTTCTCAACAATTTTATCGAAATCAGGATGCACTGGATTCAACAGTTCTCACATGGATAATAGTGTATATACTCTGCACTCAAGTGTTTAAAGGGATATTTAACACTCAAATCAACTCCATGAAATGACATTACCATAAGCTTGCTAATATATCACATTTCCACCACTTAAAATGAATTCAATGCAAAAATCAAAGGGTCTTTATAAGGGTTGCAACGAGACTTGGGTTAAGGGTTGGATAAAAGGGAATAATTTAGGTGTACATATATCAAAGGAAACATCAATAATATTCTGCATGAAATCAAACTCCTTTGTCATTCACATGTATAGTTGGCTTCCAGGTGTATCAATAACTTCACTAAACTTGGCAAGTGCAAACGCAATTCGGGTATTATCCCAACTACCACAAAATAACACAAGGGCACTTCACAACAAATTTTTTTCTTTTTCTTCTTTTTTTCGATTTTTCTCTTTTCTTTCAATATTTTTTTCTTTCTTTTTTTGTATTTTTTTCATTTCTCTCTTCTTTTTTTTTAAAAATGCATAACATAACTATCACACTTGCCAACCATAAACGTACTTTTGGAACACACTTGAAATTTCATGCAAGAATATTTATGTATTCCTTTGACACAAGGTTCAAATGAGAAGGTTCAAACGAAAGGTTTACGGTAACAATTAGGACTATTAAACAAAGAGAAGGATTGAGGCTCAAACATGGTTGACTATGGGTAAACATAATTAGGGAAGGCATGTAGAAAGTCAAAAGGGTTAAACCTAATTGCCCTTGTCCTTTTATTGCATCAAATTCAAGTATGGTCTCAACATGTATAACAAAGCAAGTTCTAGAATGTCAAACCATGTGTGATATCACTCAATAAAAGAAAATAGAACACACTATAATGAATTGCTCATTAGGCTCAAAAGCTCACAAATGATTAAAATTATGTCAAATCTAGCACATCCATCATTCAAATCAATTGCAAGAAAATAACATATTCATGCTAATAACATTATACTATTCATATTTGCATCTTGATTGCTTTTCGTAAAACACAATAGAAGTTCCAAAACTAGATTTGAAAAAAAAAAATTTATGACAACTTTTTCACTTGAAATATTCCCTCCCCCACACCTAAATCAGACATTGTCCTCAATGGATGAAATTTAAGTGCAAAAAGAAGAAAAGAGGACTTCCCTAATTATTAAACTGAACATTCGGGAGGGAATAAGTTGCTTAAAAATCACTGCAGGCGAAGCACGTAGTGAGGTTCAACTTGGGATCGCAATATTGGAGGTTTTGTTGTAAGGCGTGGGCACGCTGTATAAGAAATAGTCTTTTGACCTTCCAATCGTAAAACAAACAACTCCTTCTGGACATAGAGCGTGGGCACGTCTTGTAACAAATAGTTGATAGTCCAATCCGACCTAAAACGAACAATGCCCTCTGAAAATAGAGCGTGGGCACGTCTTATAACAGAATGTCTTCTAACCAAGGAATTTTCATCCAATCAAAGCGAAAACTTCATGAGCACGTCCATGGCCTGCAACAAAAAGCCTTTTGTCAAAAAGAAATGAAATAAACTTAACTTCCACATAAAATCATGAAATAAAAAAAATGCAAAAATGACTAAAAATTGAAACTCTTGGGTTGCCTCCCAAGTAGCGCCTTTCTTTAACGTTTTTGGCTAGACGATACCATGTTCGATCAAGGGGGATAAAATCTTTTAGCTTGTTTCACTACTTCATCCTCGTGCCAGTAATTCTGAAGCAAACGAGCTACTTTGTTTCTCGGTTCAAGAGGTTTGATCATTGCAACTCCTATCTTATCCAAGCCATCCACCTCAACAACTTTTAAATCCTCACACTTAGGAGGTAATTTCTGCAACAGTAAGGGTGAAGCATTTTTCTCCATACAAATTTTCTCATTGCAATTCAGTTTCTCAACTTTGTTAAACATTTTCAGAATTTCTCGCTCCTCCTCCTCTTCATTGGATCTTGTAAATTGATTAGGGAATGGAGGATGTATCACCACAGTTGGGGGTTGTTCATTAGACTCTTTTGTTGAAGAAGTTTGAGGTTGGGATCTCATTCCTTCTTTCTCAACTTCCTCTTCGACTGCATGCTTGAATCCTACTTTTTGAAACTCTTGCAGCCTTTCATCACTTTTCAGGGTAATTGCACTCATATTTTGTTTAGAGCTGTCAATGGTCTGCGAGTGCGATTCGTCTGAAATTTGAGACTCCACCCAGCTCATTGCAGATGCTAGTTGACTCAATTGATTCTCCAGGTTTCGAATACTCATTCTTGTCTCTTGTTGAAATTGTTGCATATTAGTAGCTAGTGATTTAACAATTTTTTCAAGAGATATACCTGACTCAAAAGTTGGTTGTTGCTGTTGATATTGCTGTTGAAAATTTGGTGGCCTCGCTGCATAACTGAAGCTAAGGTTATCCCTCCATTCTTGAGTGTACATGTTGGAACACGAATTATATGTCATTTGAGGCGGATTTGGAAATCCTCGAACAGCATAAACTTGGGCATTCAAACCGTCTTGTAATGTGGGACACATGTTACTTGGATGATTTGAGGTACAACATATTCCACAAGTTTTTCTTTGTTGTACTTGCCCTTCAACCAACTTTTCTACAAGAAATGTTATAAAATGTAAACGTTGATCAATAGAAGAGATACCCACATTATTAACCCTCCTGTGAATGAAATCCTGACTATCACCAAAATGTTGAGTATAGTTAGCCATAAACTAACTCCAGAGTGAGGGGCAAAATAAAAATAAAAAAATTTAAAGAAAATAAATCAATAAAGCACCAGTCCCCCGCAACGGCGCCAAAATTTGTTAGCGTGTCAAACCAGCAAAAAGAAAATTTCCTACTCTAATAATATGGATTTGAGTGTAGCTGTGAGTAGGGTCGTATCTACAGGGACTGGGTGATTTATTTCTTTGTGAAAAATGGGGGATTAGGGAAAATTAACTAAATAGCTCACTTGAATAAAAATAAAGACAATATCACAAAATTAAGTAAAACTAAACCAATGAAAGACAATACTCTAGTCGAAGGTCTAATTTCCACTTTGGTTCATTTCACTGATCATCGATGCAAAGGTGAAATCACTTATTCATGAATAAACTGGTTATGGTCGTCAACACGCTCTGACAACCTGCCTCACCTTATTGTTTCGATAACCACAACACGCTCTGTGGCTATTTCTCTTGCCAATTAAGCAACCCTAAACAAGCTCTTAGAATTTAACCTATTGACAGCATAAATAATTAGAGAAGCTACCAATTCTAACCAACAAACACACAAGCTCGGTTCATTTAAGTTAGATTATATATTCTCGTGACAGATTCGAAAGTCTCTTTTACAATCAAATTACATCACGTGCCACAGATACTAAAACCCTCAAACAATTATGGATTTGATATTTTAGATGGCAATAGACTATTTCAACAATTAAATATTGATCAGGTATTTAACTGTAGAAAAATAATCATAAACATGAGTGACAGAGAATATATAAATACTCAGAAATAGATGAAGCAAATAAATCAAATTAGATCTCACAGAGTTGTCGAACCAAAGCTTCAATTATCCTTCAACTAGAAAAGAGATTAGCCACTCCTCATGATAGATTCGCTTCCATAAGGAATATTAGGGTTTGTGTAGAGAAAAAGAGGAAAAAAGAATAAGAGCCAGTGGAAGCCCCCCTGCCCACGTCTGTTTTCTCCCCTATTAAAAGGGGGTGGGCTCCTCTTTTCTTCTAAGACTCCTAGTTCCCCTAAACTAACCAACTAAGACCTTTTAATTGGTTTCCTAAAATAATTACATCGAATCATGGTCCCTCAAGGTCTCCAATCCTTGGCTAATATGTCAGCCCATGGGATGCAACCGGCTCCTTGACCAATTGACAGATTTATCTTGTGTCTTGTGAACTTTTGACCGCTTTGTCAAATAAGGCGTGGGCACGCTTTATAACGAAAGCTCTTCTGGACATGGACCTTTAGAAGCACCACTTCGAGTTTGACAAAGCGTGGGCACGCTTTACAAGATGTCTTCTGCAAAGTCGACTTTTAACGTGCCTTTCACTTCATTCTCACTAACAACTCCTACAAACAGTACCAAAATTCAAATATGAGTAAAATATATCGATTAACGCCATATTTTAGCAAAACAAAGGGGATAATATGTACCAATTATATGCACAATTAGCCACTTAACAGTGGTGTTCATCACAAACTGAACACAAATTTAACTAATTAACAGTCAGTGGCCATTAACTAATGGAGTTGGCTATCACATTAACTGTGGGGTGGGAGGTCAAAGGTTCAAATCTTACCTCCCATCAATGTGTCTCACTATGAGATTTGTTCGAAATTCATACGGATGTGTGGTGCACCCGTCTGGTTACGTAAAAAAAAAAAACAAAAAAAAAACAATCAGTGGCCGTTGGCAGCGTGGTGTGAATATTTTGCCGGGTTGTCATGGTGTTTTTGTTGGAGACCTCAACCCCATCACGGGCTATTAAGTTGTCATCATCATTACCTGTTTATTCATGAATTGACACTCTACAAATAGTTAAATCCGTTAAACGTTTTCCAACATATTAATGGTCTACTATGATTGACACGCTCACCTCAAATATACCCGGAAACTCTAATCCATTTACTCATATAGCACTTACAGGTAATGTGAGAACAAAAAAAAATTAACAAGGGTTAATAACACTTTGCCCTCCTGAATTTAGGAGATAGTCACACTTTACTCTCTGTCAACCTTAAATATATGCAATATACCCTCATAAAAACTAGTCAAAGTAGGGCTAACAGTAGGGCCGAGCCGGACTGGTGAATATATATATATATATATTTTTTATAAATTATTTTATTTTATTGATAGGAGTAAATTTTACACACTGAGAAAGACCAATTCGAAGTACAGCAATCGACTGAAAAGGTAATAAATCAAACACAAAACCTCCATGTCTCGTTCAACCGCATATTAGCTCCAGTTGTCCTTTGTTCTCAGCCCTTCATACGCTTACTTTTCCGAATTGAAGGCATTCCTAATCTATCCAGTCGAATGGCCCCACGAGCCATAGTTGGGAACCAATTAAAGGCCTCGTAAAGCTTGACTTGATGCTCTGGATGAGATACGCCCACATTGGACAGCGCATCAGCAACTTTGTTAGCTTCCCTATAGCAATGCGAAAAACGATCAGGATCTTTCACCAACTGCCAAATCTGCCTAATCTCTGATCGAATCTTCCAGGGGCATTGAATGCGATTCTGAAGAATTCCAACTAATAATAAAGAATCGGATTGAACATAGAGATTTCGAAAACCCCTATGTACACAAGTTTGAAGACCAATAAGGAGTGCCCGAACCTCTGCACATAGACTTGTAGTTTCCCCAAGATATGCCGAAAAGCCAATCAAAGGTATGCCATTTGAATCCCGAAGAACCCCACCACCTCCACTCACTCCTGGATTGCCCTTAGAACAGCCATCCTTATTTAATATGAACCGATCGGATTCCTTTGCTTCCCAACGAACAAGTTTGTATGTAACCTCAGTATGAGAGGAATACGACCAATCATACAAATGATGAAATGACTGTACTCTGAATACTTGTTTGAAATGAATTCCCACCATGTTCTGGATTTCCGAGAAAATGGCACTACAAATGGCAATTGGCCTCATCTGAACATCCTCAAACATTGCTTTATTCCTTGCTTTCCAAATCTGCCAACAGACAATGCTGGGTAGAATTTGCCCAATAAATCGTTGTATTTCAGAATCATATGAGTTGAGCCACCAACCCACTATACGGGGCCTTAAAGATGATCCTGGAAAGGACAAACCACATGAAGCTCCAAAATAGTGCCAAACTGTCGACGCTATATGGCCATTAGAAAATAAATGTTCAATTGATTCCTCAGATGCCGAAGAACAGCAAAAGCACTTTGAAGGTAAATGTAAACCAAGTTTACATAACCGATCTGGAACCGGCAGTCTCCCTAGCAACAATCGTAGCATGAAGAATGAAACTTTGAAAGGGAGCTGAGAATGCCAAATTGTATTAAAGACCATGGACTTGTTGCGGGCCTGCCTAATATCCCGAAATGCCGAAGCTATAGAGAAGTTTCTAGATGTTGTGAGCGTCCAAATGACTTCAGATTCACCCCCTTCTTCTGGAATCGGGTGCTCTAAAATAGAGGGCACCATTTCCTTCGGCAGTATCTGATATAACAAATTCACATCCCAGTGTCCATTGATGATGAAATTAGCAAAAGACAAATGTGGGACAACGGTCGCTTGGTGGAACAAAGCACCACCCCCCAACCAATTGTCGTACCAAAAATGGCAAGCGCCGTCTTTTGCAATCCATAGCATAGAGAATTCCACTTGTCGACTCACATTGACCATCCTGCGCCAGAGTGCGGAGTCCATTGCCTTGATTTCTACCTGACAAGGATGAAGGTGTCTACAGTATTTTGCTTTCATAAATTCAGCCCACAATGACAAACCCTTTCTAAAATTCCACCAAAGTTTGAATGAGAAAGCTGTATAGATGTCTTGAAGCTTCCGAAATCCAACTCCTCCCTCATCTATCGGATAGCACATATGGGACCAACGTATCCAGTGAAATTTCGACTCCTCGGGTGATGAGCTCCATAAGAAGGTCGATAAAGCCTTTTCTATAGTTCTAAACACCTTATTCGGGATAACCGCAGCCGACATCAGATGTACTGGCATCGATGCCAAGACATGTTTGATTAGAACTATCTTACCTCCAAAGGAAAGCATCCTTGATTTCCATGATATAATTCTTCCTAAAATAGACTGACACGCTTCTCCAAAATATGATGATTTGCATCTCCCAAAGTAAAGGGGGCACCCCAAATACCGAATTGGAAATGGTTGCCAGGTAAACTTGGTGATACGTTCAATCACCCTTCGTCTTGCCGGTGGTAAAGATGGATGAACCAGATAACAAGTTTTTAGCACATTTATTAGCTGACCCGAACACCTTTGATACGCCTCTAGCACCTGCATGATGACCTTTAGAGAATAAGAGGATCCGTTTGCAAATATGAGAACATCATCCGCAAACGCCAAATGAGTTATAGTAGGACAAGCATACGGGACTTTGAATCCCACAAAACCCGATTGCCTGGCAAGGTTATTCAATCCTCTAGATAACACCTCAGCCCCTATAATGAATAAAGCAGGCGATAAAGGATCACCCTGACGGAGGCCTCTCGTAGATTTAAAAAAACCATGAGATGCCCCATTTAAAATGGCCGAAAACCAGACATTAGAGATCAATCGCCATACTAAATCAATAAATATTTCTCCGAAGCCAAACCTCCTGAGAACATCAATAATATGATCCCATGCCACCCGGTCATAAGCCTTAGACATGTCAAGCTTCATTACCACATTGCCTCCTCTATTCTTTTTCCTAATACCCGAAACTATCTCCTGAGCTAGCAGAAAGTTATCTGTTATATTGCGCCCCTTCACAAAGCCTGTCTGCTGGGGTGAAATAATTTTGGGCAGTACATAAGCAATTCTATCAGCTAAGATCCTGGATAGTAATTTGTTGAAGAAGTTACACAAACTGATGGGCCTATATTGAGAAAAATCCTGAGGATTTGGCATCTTCGGAATTAACACAATGGAGGTAGATGTGAAGAATCGAGGCAACTTTGCCCCACAGAAAAAGCTGAGTATTGCATTATATACATCTTGGGCGACAACTTCCCAGGCAAATGTAAAAAATTTTCCTGTAAAACCATCTGGGCCAGCAGCACTATCCCCATCCATTGATCTCACGACTCGATAGACTTCTTCAATCGAAGGAACCTCTTCCAATTTTCCATTGTCCTCTTCCGAGATTATAGATGGAATTAGGTACCGCAAATCGGAAGATGACTGTAAAGAACACGTGAATAGGTCAGAAAAATATGTTATTGCCTCAGTTGCTATATCATCATTCTTGTCCACCCAAACACCGTTTGACTTTTTGATGCGGTGTATCATTCCTTGAGCCCGTCTCTGTCTTACTACCACATGAAAATACCTTGAATTACGATCTCCGTGTTTAAACCATTTGACCCGGGTTTTTTGGCTCCAAAATTGCTCTTCAATTGACAATGCATTCCGCAACTCCGCCTGAGCCTTGCTAAGCTCAACCTGACATTCATCCGATGCATATTGATCCATAGCTTCCTCTGCGCGTTGGACCCCCATTTCCGCAGAGCGAACAGCATCAAATACATTCCCAAAGTGTTGCTTGTTCCAAGTTTGAATAGCCCTCCTCGTTGCCAAAAGTTTAGAGCTCAAAACGCGCAATGGAGAACCAGACACATCTTGATTCCAAGCATATCGAATTACCTCCAAGAGTTCAGATTTGGTTGTCCAGACGTTCAAAAATCTGAAAGGCCGTGGCGTATGATCTGATCTCTCCTTAAATGAAATTTTTAACGGTGCATGATCTGAAGGGTGTCTTGCCAGGTGAAGCACAGAAATTGCATTTGAGAGATCCAAACAAGCCCCATTGACTAAAAACCTATCCAACCTCTTTGAAACCCGAGCTCTTCCTCTACGATTGTTAGACCATGTGAAGCTAGCTCCTGAAAATCCTACGTCAAAAACTCCGGCATCTTCCATAAAAGACATGAATTCCATCCCCTCCGCTATAACAAATGGACGTCCCCCTCGTTTTTCATGAGGCGCTAAAATAACATTAAAATCACCCCCAATGCACCAAGGAAGAGAAATTGGCTTATCATTTAATAAGGTATACCATAAGACACGGCGCTCCTGCACTGAGCACTTAGCATGAACAAAAGACATGACGATTGGAGAAGAAAGCAATTGACTTTGGACATGTATAGAAATATGCTGCTCCGATCTACCCACAATGGAACATATAAAAGGACTACTATAGAAAACCCAAATATCACCCGAGTTATTAACAAAGGTATGATCAAATAATAATCGTAGACGAATGGAGTCAATTTTGGACTCATCTAACTTTGGTTCACAAATCACGACAAACTGAACATGGTGAGTACGAACTAATTTAATCAATCTTCGTAGATTAGGGGCCTTAGCTACCCCTCTAATATTCCAAAATATTCCACTAATCATGAGAAAAAACCTGGAATTAGTTATGGGATGATGTTGCCGAACGTAGCTGCCTGTCGGATGGGATGTAAGCTTGCACACCTTTAACCTTATCTTGTCGGCAATCCCTCTCCAAAGCTACAGATTGGTCAATGTTTAAAGTGTTAATTGATGGCTCCACTGACCTCTCACTTGTTACAACCAATCTTGGAGATAAATTCCCTGCTGTAGTTGGCAAGGCTGCTTCATCAACCGCATCGGATTTGGAATCTTCCTCCTCGACCCCACACAAGTCGACATAAAGAGTTTCAAGCTCAGTGGAGTCGGACTGTTGAAGATATTCACCTGCCAAATGCTTCTCCTCAGCAGGTTGGGACCCGTCACCTTTGTTCCAACTGTGATTGTCGGCATTTTGATTAACCAAGGTGGTAGTGTCGGCCATTTGCTGTTGAACATCTCCCAAGACTTGCTCCACTAGACTATGGGACCCTTCACAATTATGTGCATGGTCTTGGCCTGCAATTTTCGTTTGAACGTTGTGCAATGGTCCCTCCCTGTCATCATCAACCACCGACTGTCCATTTGCATCAGCAGCGGAAGCTTCGGCAGCTTGAGCTTGGGCAGTAATGCTGTTGAGCTTATCATCTTGTGGAGGAGTTGTATTCTCTTTCTCAGCTATCCGATCAGGTCCAACAGATTTCTCCATTCCAGATGTGGAAGCTCCTTGGACTGCAACAGCACCAAGTCGCGCATCTTCAGTCGACACCTCCTTGTTGATTTCAGTCGCATCTTCAGTCGTAACCTCCTTGTGGAAGCTCCTTGTTGATTTCCCTTCATCTTTTGGATTGTCCGCAGGAGTAATAACTAACCCATACTGATTGTTCCCAAGTATCTTAGAACCATGCTGCAGCCGGTTGGTTTGATGATTGTGGTATTGAAGTTCTCCCTTGGAAACATTATTCTTGCAGTTGGTAGACGAATGACCCAATCTCCAGCAGGATGAACAATATGGTGGCATGTTGTCTGGAACAATTTTTTGCCAAAATCCTGATTCTCCTTCAACAGCTACCCATATCCTTGGCATAACAATCTTCGCTACATCGATCTCCACGCACACCCTGGCCACACTAGGACGTGTCCCAGCAGCCGTTGCCGAATCCAGGAACAATGGTCTTCCTACTGGAGATAATATGGAGAACAAAGAGTGTTTATCGAAATAATGAATGGGTAAATTTGGAAGCTCTACCCAAATCGGAACCAGAGATGACTCTCTTTGCACATGAAACTCCCTGGTCCAGCGAAATACCCGCATCGGATAATTGCCCAATTGCCAAATCCCTCTTGTCCAAATCCTGTTAAAATCTACTTCAGCAGAGCACTTAATCAGGACATGTCTATAATCCATCAATCCAATGGAGATGTGGTCTTTTAGATTTAAAGAAGCAAAGAACTTGCGAATATCCTCCAACGAAGGTCTCCCATGAGAAAATTTTCCAACCAAAGCCCATCGAAACGGCACTGCTAGTTTTTCCACATCTGCTCTCGAGAAGATGACCGCAGCTTCACCTTTGTAAACAGTTGCCTGCCGAATTTGGATAAGAGATGTTGAAGGCTGTGAGAAAAGTTGGGAGAAAGTTTTTTTCCCTGTAGGAGATCCTTGCCCCTCAGCCGATGGCTGAAGGGCAGCCATGCAACCCTTAACAAAATGTTGAAATTGAAAAGGCTTGAGATATCTAGATGCTCCGGCTGTCTTTATAACCAGAGGGAATATTCATAGTGGTGGTTGTTTATGGAGGGGTTTCAAATGGTGGACCGCTCCTTTCCAAAGGAAAAAGATAAATTGTGACTACTGGACTGGTGAATATATTATGTGTAGTTTTAATGTATAACCTTAAATATATTTAATGTATAATTAGTAATCAGTATTGGTTTATGTGTAGTTTTAATGCTATAGATTTCAAATTAGGTTTACCACTTCGTGGTTATAGTGATTACCTTAAGGAAATTAAGGAATAACGAGTTTGGCTAAACTCGAATTAGTCTCAAAACTTGAACATATTATGAGCCAGGTATGAGTTATACATTTATTAGTCCAAAACTCATGGTTCGAAACCTGAATGTCTTACTAGTAGGATCAGTCGAACCCGGACTTGTTAAAACTCGGCTCAGATGGCCGATTCACAGCCCTAAGTCAAGGTTGGAAATACAAAGACAAAAATTATTATCCTTTTGTTATGAAATTAACTATAACTTAGAATTATTTTCTTTCATTGTTAAAAGATATACATCTTCCCTATCATATCAATTATACAAAAATATAAAATTGAAAAAGCTAAAAAATTTACATTTAATTTATATCTTTAAAAAAATTTTTATTGGACTACTATTCACTTATATATGCTTCGGTCAATTTATTAGACTTTATGTCAATCAAAATGGATAAATAGAACAATACTAAAAATAAACACAATTACTAAAATTTTGAAACAAAGGCAATACTAAACTTGGTTTTAGCTTAAAAAATAATTTTTTATTATTTTATTTTATATATACTTTTGGACTAGTATTATTGTCATTTTTTGTTGACATATTTATAGTTTACCACTATTGCCTTTTTCTAAAAAACAATGAAATTTGAGTTGTTCGTTATTTTCCACCTCTAAAATTTGAAGTGATTTCAACTGCCCTAACTCAACTGGAATGGAACGGGACAGATCGTTTTGGAAAAGGAACAAGGTCTCCAACTTATTGAGGTTACCTAGAACAGGTGGAATTGAACCTTCTAGAAGTTAGAGCTCAAAAAGGCAGTGACAAGATTGGATAGGTTTCCTATTTCTGGAGGAATGGGGCCTGATAATAGGTTTTCATACAAAGACAAGTATGTCAAGTTTCTCAGATTTGCCAAGGTAGATGAAATTGTGCCACTGATGTTATTGGTATTCAAAACAAGCTGAGTAAGACAGACTAAATGGCTTAATTCCTCAGGAATTGGACCAGACAATTGATTTTCGTTCAGATGGAGGACTTGAAGATTTCGTAACAAGCCAATTTCAGGTGGGATTTCTTGTGACAGCTGATTGAACGAGAAATCGAGATAAATGAGATTGGAAAGATTACCAATCTGGGGCGGTATGCTGCCAAAAAGTTCATTCATGGAAAGATCAACGTATTCAAGGTTTGGCAAGGATGAAAATGGAAAGTCAGAGAGTGTCGTGCTGACATTGGGATTTGTGAGGTTCAATCTGTTTACACTTCCATTAATATTGCAAGAAACACCAGCCCAAGTGCAAGGGCTGGAACAATTCTTGGCTTGGGTTGGCGAATATATTCCATGAAATGAAAAGGCAACTATTCTTGTTGGAAAATTGGCTTTCCATTTCAAGAGTGAAGCAACCTCTTCAGCAAAATCTGATGCACAAACTTTGGAAGGAAGTGTTGGCGCTAGTATATGTAGTACTAAAATAAACATGAAAAAAACCTCTCTTATGAAATTTGGAAGCATGATTGCTTTTGCTCTATCTCAGCTGAAGATGGACCAATTGGTTAATTTGTTTACTTGTATGAACTACAAAATGAGACATTGATGGATCCTCCCTTTAAATACAAGACTTCGGAGGTCGTTTTATCTTTTTATTTTTTTGGCCATTCTTCTTTCCTTATGAACGTACAAGTTGAAACTTAATATTTTGCCGTCAATTGGACTCTTATATTCTCTTGACCTGATTGATACTTTGCTAATTGTAATGCAGATAAAAGCAGTCCATTTCTCCTTTCCGTATTGAAACCAAGGCAAAATCAAAAGAGTTCAATTCAAGCCTACGTACTTTTTGTTTTCCTTTCTCACCTTTTGCAATTTCTTTTCTAAACATTTTTATTAAAATTTAGGTGAAATGTTGCTTAAATTGATTTCTGTCTATGAGAAAAAATACTCATAATTGAACAAACACTACCCGATTTGTGCATAAAGTACCGATTTTGTATAAAGAAAATGTTTAAGTAGCCTTGAATTGAATTTAACCGATGCCACTTACCTTAAAAGACAACCAGTGACAACTATTGGTTTCATAACTTGCACTTGCTATTCCAAAATGAATTATATGTTAACAAAACTCATGTTCTCCGGGAATTATTCTTTTACCAACTTGTTAATTCATGACTATAACGAAAAAAATACATTGTAGTTTTAATAAAAATTCTTGAATTAGTGAGTAACATATTAATTTTGTTCAACCAGAATATTTCCAGTAGAATCGTATTTAATTCAATTGTTGTGATTAATTAGTAAAATCATCTAGTGAGAATTAGTAAAAGTGATTTCAACTGCCGCAGTTCAACTGGAATGAGACAATAAATGTTGTTTTGGGAGAGGAACAAATTCTCCAGCTTATTCAGGTTATGTAAAGTAGGTGGAATTGGACCTGTTAAATGGTTAGACCGGAAAAATAAAAATAAAAAAATGGCTAGAGGTCCAAAAAGCGTGCAATGATGAGTTTCCGAGACTAGCTGGCTTATTGTCTTTGGAATTGAATTATTCAAGTGATTTTCGTTTTAAGTGGAGGACTTGAAGATTTCATAACAAGCGAAATTCAGGTTGGATTTTTCGTGGCGACTGGCGAGTAGTGCTGATATGCTGCCAAAAAGATCTGGGGTCATATGCTGCCAAAAAGTTCATTCATGGACATATCAACGTATTCAGTATTTAGCAATGATGAAAATGAGAAGTCATAGCGTGTAGTGCTGATAGTAGAATTTTTGAGGTTCAATCTGTTGACATTTGACACGTCTATCATTATTGCATGAAACACCAAGTGCAAGGGTCGGAAGAATTCTTAGCTTTGGTCGGCTATGTATTCCTTGAAATCAAGAGGGAATTATTCTGGTTGGCAAAACTGACATTTAGGACTTGCAATAAGGCCCGGCCAACCCAAATTTGGCTCGTTTGACACAAGAAAAAAAAAGTCCGATGATCCTAACTTTTGTTGAATTGGGTTGAGGTTGAGGTTTGCGGGGTGTCTTTATCCCTTAGTAGCAGCAGCCTTACAGGCTTCCCTATTCTGTTTATCCCACATCGTTCTTGGAGGGTTAAGGGTTAGATAGTTAAATCCCCAGATTTGCCTCAAAAGTTGCTGGCTTTTGAGGTTAAATTTGGGATTATGTTTAATTAAACAATTTTTTACTTCTGTAAGAAAAGGAAAAAGGTTGAGATTGAACCTAAATATAAGCCGAATTAATTGTAAGTTGAGTTTAAACTTTATTAGGGTCAAACTAGATATATGTCCAACCTTATGATTTGTATCTATATAAATAGTTATTATAATATATTCATATTTTGACATATATAATTATATATCTAGATATGTAATATTAATACTTTATACTTTTGAGTTATGTGTCCAAATACATTAATATACATAAGAAATATTAAATATACAAAATTATGTCAAAAGTTTCAAAACATAGGCAACTATCCAAATCCCTAAATATACTTATGAGTTAGAATCAACAATTCTGTTGCTTTCTTGAGGGTCAATACTGATAATTCATAGCTTAAATTCTAACTTTCTTTTGATTTAGTAAATGCCAAGTAGTCAAATTCTTGGTTTAGCTATCTCAATATATTTAATATGTTATCTAGATACTGATTCACTGCCTTTTGTAATAGCTGCTTGTATTTTATCTAAACATACACGTGTAGTTCCAGTGACAAAGCATGCCTTTTATATACTCCCCCTTCTTAAACTCTACTAAAACTGACCACCATCATTTCTTGATCCATTTTATTCTTTTTTGTAGGTTCTGTTTGTGATTCATGAGACAAATCAATTTGTTTACTTCTATTTCGATTCAAAAACTGTATTTCTCTTTAAATCTGGTCATTGTGATCAAAGGGACTGGACGAGTTAGTATGAACAAATTGAGGACCTTTCAAGATGTATTAACCATTGATTATATTTTATTACTATTTTTCATGTATTTTGAATTAATTGGATATATTATTGTTAAAAAATTCTTGATTTATGTGCTTTTTAATGAAATATTACTAGTTCGTGTATATTTTAATATTGTGGTCTTATGGATGTTAAATTAACTTTAGAACTTAATAGTTATAGTAATTATATTAAGAAAACTAAAGAGTAATCAGTCAGTTTGGTTGAGCCAAAATTAGACTCACAATCCGAATATTTTATGACCAAATATGAGTTTCATATTTATCAACCTAAAACTCATAATCGTAAACCCGAAAGTGGTACTAATTACATGAGTCGAGATTGAATTTGTTAAAACCCAATTTACAAGGCCTGATTGACAAGCCTACTAATTTTTCATTTTAAGAGGGCAGTAGTCACCTTTTTTTTTTTTTGGATAAGTGGAAGGTTTTGAAAGTAGGATCTCTTATTTATAATCCCTTCTATCTTACCATCCAATTCAACCTTCCTTCGCCACTTTGTTTACTAAAATTAAACTCAGCAATGATATATTGAATTTTATTGACAATGACTAATACAGAAGTGGATGCAATAAAGATGAGTAACACAGAAGTGGATGTAATAAAGATGATATGCAAGCACATCAGTCTGCTTGAGTTTTTGCTTTTTGGCTTGTAGAATGTGCATTTTGGGTTGTTGGAATATCTTTTTGAGATATTTTCTTCTTTGGGCGGCAATTTGTGCCTTTGGGTTATGATAGTAGAAACATAGTGGAATTGATTGTGGTGGTCATGGCTCTAATAGTAGAACAAAGAGTTTTCTATTGCTTTTTTTTTTTTTGTTTTTCTTGAGTTTTCTATTGTTTTTTTTTGTTTTTCTTTTTTTTGTTTTTTTTTTTTTTTTTGCTTATAGTCTATGATCCTAGTAATAAACGCGGACTTGGTGACAGTGGTGTGTTTTTATTTTTTTTTAGAAGTGAAAGATTTTGAGTTTAGGATTTCCTACTTACAATTTCTCTTCCCATATCATCCAATCCAACTCTCCCCCAATAGTGGTTCAATTCTACTCTAAAAAAAATAGCTAAGGTCATAGTTTTGGTGCGAGACAAAGGAGCGAAAAAGAGTTTATCTTTTCTTTACTTTTTTTTTTAACTTTTAGTATAAAGGTCCACAATGATATATTGGATATTCATCTAATATCTTTTGTTGACATAAGCAAACTGGGGTTTATTAGTGATCGAGTTCATCGAAATAAGGGGTGAAGGTGTAATTTTTTGAAATTAGAAGGGTGTTAGTTGAAATTCTTAAAAACTTCGACAGAGATTTCTTAAATTATCCCTTTCCAATGCAGACAAAGGAAATCCATTTGTCCTCCGAATTGGAACGAAAGCGAAATCAATAGAGTTTAATTCAGGCCAACAATTTGTCTTCCTTTCTCACCTTTGTGTTTCTTTTTCTAAACAAGTTTCATGAAGTTTCAGAATTCAAGTATTGAGTATAAAAGACACTGTGAAGTCAATCAAAAGTAGAATTTGACAGTCGCCCGTCAGCTCCTTTAAAAGCAAGTTGAAAAAGACAACATCATAAACTAAGGACCAATTGTTTGGGACAACAGTTGAAGTAAATGGCAATTTATTCTAATCCACATTTTCAGAGGGATAACGGTAGGGGCTGATAATGCCTTGTGTAGTGTCGTTATTGTGCCGTGTTAAATTCCATGTTCTCGCGAAACCCTGAACCAAGAATTGCAACATCTGTGGTGCTTTCAGATATTTGGCTTTCTCTATGTTTGGCATTGATAACGGTAGGGGCTGTTACGATTTTACGTTGAAAAAACCACTTTTTTTTTTTTTTTGGTAAAACAAGAAACGTTAACTGAAACTAAACATCATCCAGTACAAAACGCGGAGTATATACTCCTAAGAAATCTGCTTCAGGTCAGGAAGCTGCATCTGATGGCATTATATTCAATAACAAAAAAGTCTTCTTGTTGGTCCCTTCCTTTTCTTGCTAGCCAATCAGCACAGAAGTGATTTGGTTTAGTGATGCGATGAGGGACTGCGATGAGCAAGAATAGGTAGGTGCATATTCATGAGTGGATAAGTCAGCATGTTGAATGAGCTCAATTGCAATTTTTACATTTTGGGAAAAACCACTTCAGCCAGACCAAATTCCACTTCTCTTTTCCCTTGACTCAAGTGACTACTCTACTTGACGTCCATAGTTTACGTTGGTATTGGAATACACGAGCAAGTAAAAAATTCTCAGTCAGTCATGGGCCTTCCGTAGTGGTACTCACTTTAGTAGCGTGTAAAACACCATACGAATTCATGTTGACATTCAAACTAGATTAAATTACTGTAATTAGCTACTTGTATATGTACCTCTCGACTAGTGAGTTGATTCATTGCTGCCGCTGACACTTCCGATAATCAATTTTTGGAAAAATTCTGGTATGGCTATACCCGCTGTTTGGGTGGAATTAGGTAGGGGTTTGCAAAAATTAGTAAATCCGAGAAATCCAACCCACAGCTAAGACAAAATAATCGAGATGTCTTATCTTGTTTGACAAAATTGGCTAACTCATATGCAACTCTATTGGCTTCCTTAAGAATCTAATCCGTAGCTAAGACAATCAACCTTTTCAAAGATATTTCTATATCATCATTCATCATTCTGCAGTAGATATTTGTTCGAGTGCATTAATGATAATGTGATGTGAATTTTGTCCTTAAATCTATTTGGCAAAACATATAACAGTGTGCAGTTCGCGCATGCACGGAACCGGATCCGTTAAAACAGGATAGCTGCTCATTATCTGCTCAAGCAGATTGAGCAGATATCCTCTCCTATACACGAATAATCATATGAATGCAGATTGGATCAGTGGCTTAGATATCTCATCCGCTGGCACCCCTGAATTAGACGCCATCTTTCATAGACTATGTGTGGTCCTTTCTTTTCTTTAATTTTTTTTTGTTTCTAATTAGGTTTATACGGATGACAAGATAATTTATTCAAATCCATCAACTTAACATAGGCATCAATTTTATATGGATATAACCAGCTATGTTATGTTATGTTAATTTCAAAGCATCACTATGGTGAGTTCACTATCTTGTCTGTCATGGCATGATGCTTCAGTCATGAGATGATTGTTTAGATATATTCCAACCATGAACAGATCAAGCACTGCCCAAATGAACCAGAAAACAAACAACAGAAAACTGAATATTTTCACGATTTCGTATCATTTTGATACTTGACATGCATATTCGAATATAGGCTTACAAACAACTATAAAAAGGAGCAACATCCCAGCTCAAGTCCTGAAGTATCATCTGATTGTGGGAAATCAATCATCTAAGGCTGCCTGGAGGAGGACACTAGGGGGACTGAGCCGGATGACCTGTGACTGACGCGTGTGATCTTTGTCACAACCCGAGTCCAAGAGCTCGCCCAAGTAATTTTTGGGTTGAAATCCACTGGCCCAAAATGATTAACCCAAGTTACATAGTAGCCCATGAACCCTAGTTCCTAAACCATTTACTTTGCTCTTCCTCTTCCGATGTGGAATGCTACATTTTCCCCACTTTTAGGACTTTGCGTTCTCGCAAAACCCATCAAAATCTAAACTATCCACTTTATCATGTTCGAACTCTAGAGGTGGCTTCCATCTAGGGCTCCATACGAGTCGAGCTATTCACGAATAGATCGCGAGCAGCTCGACTCAAAACTTGACTCGAGTTCAGTCAATATCGAATTCGAATTGAGTTCGAGTTAACCAAGTTGAACTCGAACTCAAAGATACTTAACTCGTTAACTCGTGAGTCGACTTAATTTTATATATTTATATTTATATTTTTTATTTTATTAGCGAAATTACATATATATTCCTAATATTTTATTATATGTTAAGAAAAATTATTTTTTATTCATATTTTAAAAAATAAAATAATTATTTTTTATTTTTTTAAGCTCAAACTCAAGCTCACTCAAATTTGAATCAAACTTAAATTTGAACTTTACATTGAGAGCTCATCAAGCTCGAGCTTGATAAAATTAAATCAAAACTTAGCTCAATTAGGCCAAAATTCGACTCAACTCAACGCGTTTGCAGCGCTACTCTAGTCCAATATGGCACTTAGTCCGGTAGGTTCTAGAGGTAACCCTCAAAATTCACCGGCATGAGACCAAAGTACGGCATACATAAAACGATAAACCAAGATATCAGGGGTTATTTAAGGTATTGAACTACGAAACTTACTTGTCGTCCCGGAAACTGTTCTTGATGCTGCAGATAAGATGGATGAAGTTGAAAGTAAGACCAGAAAGAAAAGTGTGGTGAGAGCGTTGGGATTCATGAATTCTGGAGAGAGCGGCAAATTCTTTGTAGCCACCACGTATTAGAAAAGTTGGTGCAAATGCTCAATTATGTATAGGGAAGATTTAGGAAATGGTTAAAGAAGGATTTGATGGAACACTTGATGCAAATGATCAATTATTGTTGAGATGTGCCAACTTTTTCTATAAATTTTTAAATTATTTTTTATATTAGAATAATTTAGTTAGTAGCTAAATACATCTTGTTGTTAGGATATTTGTTAATCGAAGATGATGTTGGTTTGTTAACATATATTTTAGCTAAGATTTGCTAAGCAGAGAATTAATTTATCAAGTAGTTTTGTTGAGATTTTTTTAGAGAATTGTTAACTATAATTGTGCTAGTTTGTTGTTTTATAAATACTATAAATAGGTTACTGATGAATGAAGAACTCA
This sequence comes from Coffea arabica, assembly GCF_036785885.1. Taxonomy (NCBI): domain Eukaryota; kingdom Viridiplantae; phylum Streptophyta; class Magnoliopsida; order Gentianales; family Rubiaceae; genus Coffea; species Coffea arabica. The sequence continues at coordinate 67,597 of NW_027266176.1, forward strand.
AGTTCATTTTCCAACCCTTAATACAAGTCTATTATAAGTTTTTTGTAACAATAACTAAAATGTTCTTTCTTAGTTTATACTCTAAAAACCAACAATTATATATAGGGAAGATTTAGAAAATGGAAAAAGAAAGAGTGGATATTCATCAAAAGGGTATAATTTGGAAAAATTTGTGAAAGAATGATGAGTAATTAAAAATGTGCAAAACTATAATTTTAAGAGTAGACTAGATAGCTTAGAAGAGAAAATAACAAGCACATAAGTAGGACGAAAATGAAAGTGAAAATATTGACAAAGAATTCATGATTTCTTTACCCCTCAAGACGGCTGAGGAGTTTCTTTCTAAATATATAATCTATACATCTATGGCTAGAAATTAAAGGTCTTCTTCGCCCTGGTTTCTAAGTTATACGGTATTAGACAGTACAATATTTCAGTCAACTTGAGCTGTCATGAATTCCAACGAAGCAGTGAATGAGAAACTAGATAAGAGTGGACTGGAGTAACTGGACTCAACGGATCATCCGAAAGGCGCCAATTTGGGCTGTACACTGCAACCAGAAATTGACCAATCCATCTGGAAGGATAAATTACATTTTTTATTATACTTGGCAATTGGACCGTTCCGCTTGTTTTAGGTGGGTTTATATTTGATTTTCATTTAAATAAGTTATCTTCAATTGGTCCAACTTTAGATTTGGTTGATTTTGGATTGGATCATATTAGATCATGTCAAATTCATGGCCCAAATATAACCCAACATGTTAATTAATACTAAACCTGGCAATTGGGTGGATTGGACGGGTTTTGGACGGATTATTATTAGGTTTTCGTTTAAATGGGTTACATCCAATCTGTTCAACTTTAAATTGGGTTAATTTTGGGTTTGATCATATTGGGTCATCTCAAACTCATGACCCAAATATGACCAAATATATTAATTAATAGATTTTGATACATAAACTCTCTCAAATATATTTTCACATAAAAAAAAACTTTTTCACACACATAAGCACATTTTCACATAGATAGACATATATTTTCACACACTAAAACACTCACAGATATAAATGCATACTCACCTTTTAAGTTCTTTTGAAATACTTTATTTTTACACATATAAACACACTAAAATACACATGTATGATATGGGAGGAGATGGGGGGGTTTTGGCGTGGGTTAGTGGTGTCGGAAATGGATTTAGCGTAGTGTGTATTTTGCAGTAAAATGCAGAAAGAATTGTGTTATGAAAGCAAGGGTTGGGTGGGTTGTTGGGTTTTGAGCATAATTGCCAGGTTTAATTAATACAGTTTGATATATAAACTTTCTCACATATATTTACACACACAAAAAGATTTTTTTGACACACATAAACACATTTTCACTTACACAAATATATTTCACACACACAAACGCACACTCAGTTCTTAACCTTCTTGGAAACACATCATAAATAGAATAATATTTCATATTGCTTGTATCGTGAATTTTAGATAATAAATTGAACATTTAAATAGATTAGCTAAAAAAATTTGTTTACTTTATACTTTTTAAAACTACTAATTGATTGAAACTTATTTTTGTCACAACTTATTTAACACTTTAACTATTCATATTTGCTTTTTTGTAAGTTCTAAAATGTATTTAAATTATTGAATGCTAGATTATATTATACTTGAAAATGTAATTAAAAGACATATAATTTGTTGTATTATAATATTGATGAGGAATTATTAACAATGAAATAAAACAAGTTAGAGAAAAGTAAAAGAATGCAATTAGAACAAATTTAAAACTCTATTCTGAGTACACAAAAATATTAACAAATAGAATCAAGTAGCAATTGGAGATTAACGATAAAAAAAAAAAGAAAAAAAGGGAAGGAAAATAGCATATTCTTAAAAGGCATAATAAACTATTATAGAAGTTGAGCAACTATAAACACTATTGTAAAAGAAGAATGAGCATGATTTTTTATTTCAAGTTTCTTTTTTTCTTTTAAATAAAAATTAAAAAATAATTGAAAACATATATATGAGAATTTTGAATACAAATTGGTCAATAAATTGTTAACACATGTCCAAATGCAAGTGATTTGGCGTATGTATATTGAATTTTGTATTTAATGTTTTGAACTATTTTTAAACAAGTTGAGTATTGGATGCCCCAATAAAAAACTCAACCCGCCAAATGAATAATTTGATTTGTTATTACTCAACCCAACAAAACCCATAACTCAACTAACCTAACCTATCCTTTAAAATAAATGGGGGTGAATTGTTAGGTTATGGGTTTTGTAGCCAGTTCTATTCTTGATGATTAGTCATGCTTACTTCTTTACTACTTTACATTAAAAGGAATCGTACTTGTGTCCCTTTATAAATTCAAGAAAATGTATGTAACACTTAGTACTTGTGTTGTTAGTTACCTTTCTGAATTAGTCCGTGTTTGTTATGTTATGGGAGAAGATATTCCCTATTGGCGTTATTTCCAAGAGTAAAAGGGCAAAGGTGAAGGGGAAATTATCCAAAATCTCTATATGGAATTGGAGACACCAAAATGGATCATGACTATTGTTCAATGATGTTTGGAACTGATTCACACACTGGCAGTAATACTTTTTGTTCTACTTGGATTTCCTTGTATTTAATTGAGAGACATATTTAGTAAAACACTGAACGATTATAATATCAATTATTCCACATACGTTTATCAAAATTTTTTTTAAGTACGATTAAAAATTTGATACAAAATTATGAGTTGAAGGAAATAGCACATATAAATGTCTGTGTGAATAGTATGACCAAATTCATAATTTATCAGGTTAAAAAAATTGGTGAATTATTATGAATTTAAAAGATTATGCTACATTAATATCAATTTTAACTCATATCCTTATGTATGAGACAAAAGAGTATTTTAATTTTCATCATCTTTTGAATTTTATGTGTATAAATTTATCTGAATTTTCTTATGTATCATAACTACGTGCTTTATAACTTGAAAAAAATGACATCATCCTTCACAAAATTTAAAATTTTTTTCATAAATTGAACAAGCTTTATATATATATATATATATATATATATATATATATTTATTTATTTATTTATTTATTTATATTTATATAGCTAAATTGTGTAAGTATTTCTTAAAAAAATTGTGGGATTTTTTTTTATTGTAGAAACAAACATGAAATATATGAATATAATGCAATTTTTTACAAGAGATGGAGACTCTTATTTATAAAATAACCAAGCACAGAAATACTATTGTCTTGAGATGAATTCTTCTCATATTTTGGCTTAATAGTAGACCAGATCCGATGATTAGATTTAGATGGAGTTTGTATAATTTTTTTCTAGTTGGAAAAGGGTGGAATTTAAGCAACAGAGAGGGGACAGGGAAATTAGAATGATTCATATGAAGTCAAGTTCTCCTTTTGTGGATTGAAAATTAGGCAAAATGCATACCTATTCAATAGTTCAATGTTGAATGTTTTGAGCCAGTTTTGATGGCAATAATCAACGTTAAATCCTTCTAATTGCTGCTTAGTTCCCTCATCGGTCGTGTACATGAAATTATATTTGCCTGTCCTTAAACATCACATTCTATAAAATTGGAATGATACAGAAAAGATTAGCATTACCCCTGTGCAACGATCACACGCACAGATTGAGAAATGGTCCAAATTTTTTTGGGTCTATCTGTATATGCAGATTTGGGTCTAAATCTAAAGATGACTGATACATTGACGTTCAAGAGTCAATTTAGGCTATTTCTGTGCTGATTGGGCCCGAGTGAATTTAGGCAAAATCCATGAAGCACTCATATCTTGATGTTCATAACTGATTTAACTCATTGGGGCATAGTTATTAAATCTGACTTGAAGTTCGAGTCAGAAAGGTGATGAGTTCATCACATTACCGGTTCAATCGCAGATTCCACAATAACTCTCAATCAACGGTGCTTGGACGGACTTTTCCTGGTTCACCGATTGGACCGTAGAGTCGCTGACTAGTCAACGTGTTTGTCACTTGACCGATCTAATTATTGACTCAACCCGACCCTATGACTGATTCACCAAGTTGATCGGTTTGACCATCGGACCAAGCCAAGTTTTATTACTATGTGTTGGGCGATTTTTTTCTTTAATCAACAATAGTATTTTGGATAAATTTACAAAAATGAACAAGAGTAATAGACAAAGAATAATTGTTTGACTAGAATAATGTTGCAATAATATGTTCCGAATCTTAAGTTAGGTAAGTTTTAGGCAGGGTCAATTTGGTTCTCAGATACAAAATATTATATTATAGAGATTTGATCTTAGAAAGGTAAACGTGATGTTGTATATCTTTCATGTTTGGCAATTCATGTGATCAATTGAAGTTATTAGGGCAAAAAAAAAGTGCTCATGTAAGACGTATATTATAGAGACATGATTTTTCAAAGGTAGACGTGATGTTTGATATAGCTGGAATGATATGGAAAAAATACTTGAATGGCACCCAAAAATGTAGAGGAGCCAACCGGGCTTAGTTAGTAAAATGCTCATCTGCTTTGCTCACTGTGCTATCACGGACAAAATAATAAACACGAGATATTGAATGAAAAGAAGGCAAGATTCAAGTCAAAATGAAATCACGCCTTAATTTATTTGTTACCAAAAAAAAGAAAAATAAAAAATATCCTTTATGGGGCCATTTGTTAACTAATACCTACCTACTTGCTGGCCACATGTTGCACCCACAGATAACAAACTAGAAATCATATGCATGGTTGGCCTAGATTCTGGATTAACATGTAAACATGCCTCTGCTATCTTGAGGATGAATACCAGGATCTTTTCAATTTCTTGTGTGGGATGCGAAAGTCTCTGGTCCAACAACTCTTTCAATTCTATGTCTCCAGTTGTTGAAGACATTAGATGGGCAACAAATTCACCAGGGTGCTTTCCCTTGATTATTTCCAATGTCAGTACCCCAAAGCTATAAACATCACATTTTTCAGTGACTCTCATTGTGTAGGCAAATTCTGCATGGAAAATCATGTTATCAGCGAAACCTGTACACATAATACCCGAAAATAGAGAGGAATTATAACCCCGTTAATTACCTGGTGCAATGTATCCCAATGTGCCAGCAGGAGTGGTCCAATTGGATGAGTCCCACCTGAGAAATTTAGCAGTGCCAAAGTCCGAAACATGAGCCTCATATTCTGAATCAAGCAACACATTGTTGCTTGAAATGTCTCGATGAACTATTGAAGGTGAACAATCATGATGCATGTAAGATAGTGCTTGAGCGACACCTTTGATGATGTTCACCCTCTTTTCCCAGTCTAGTTCCTTAGCTTGTCCGTCAATGCTGAAAATTTTGGCCAAGCTACCTCGCCTGAGGTACTCGTAGACCAAAAAGGAGTGTTTAGAATTTGAGCAGTAACCATGGAGCTTCACAATGTTTCTATGCTTGATGTTTGTCAATGCCCTTATCTCGTTCAAGAAACTGTTGAAGTACACCTTCTCGGGCAACAGGTGAAGTCTCTTTACAGCTACTAAGTTAGAAGGTGGAAGAATTGCTTTGTAGACACTTCCAAAACCTCCTTCACCTACGCAGAATATTTCACTGAACTCTTCTGTTGCTTTTACAATTTCTCTGTACATTGCTTTGCCATCATATGTGGATATGGAAAACAAATCAGCATCCTCGACATTCTCTGTGGTCTTCCTTTTTCTTTGTTGACATATTTTAAGAGCTCCAAAGAATGTAGAAAGAAGTAAGAGTGATCCTAGAAGAGGGAGCACAATTACGAGTACAAGATTCAACCCCTTATTCTTTACGTGCTTTCTAATTAATTGAGGACTTTCACAAGCTTGTAAACCAGGAATATTGCCACACAAACCTTTGTTTCCCCTCAGTTCTTCTATGGCGATAGTTTTAAAGGCTCCGCCATAAGGAATTGGACCCTCTAAGTTATTGAAAGATATGTTAATATGCAATGAATCAGGCAGTTCTGCCAAAGCATTTGGAAGGAAACCAGAGAGGTTGTTATGGGAAAGATCCAATATTTCTAGACTCTGAAAACTCCTGAACTCAGATGGTATTGTTCCCGTGATGTAATTATGACTCAGATCCAAGATAGAAAGGTGAGTTAACTTGGCCATCTGAGGTGGAATCATTTGACTTAGATTGTTGTTGCTCAAGTTCAGGTAAAACAATTGTTGGCAACGTCCTAAATTTTCTGGGATAGATCCACTCAAGAAGTTTCCTGACAGGTCTAGATAAAGCAGATTTTTTAGCAAACCTAATTCTTCAGGTATTTTGCCAGAAAGGTGGTTATATTGAAGAGTTAGATTTAGCAGAGAAGCCAGATTCATAACTTGCTCTGGAATTTTCCCAATCAAGTTATTGGAAGAAAGATCAAGCCTTTGAAGTTGAGACGCGTTTCCCAGCTCCGAAGGGATTCTACCTGTGATGTGATTGTCTGCAAGCAAAAGTGCTGCCAAGTTTGGGCATCTACCCCAGTTGCCAGAAAGTCCACCATAGAAATCATTGTTCCTAAGATCCATGAAATTCAAGTTTGGATAGATACCAAACATCTCTGACAGGTTCCCGGTTAGTTGGTTTCCTTCAAATCGAACTCTGATTAAACTTGAGCAGTTTTTCAAGCTTACAGGGATTGGACCAGTCAGCCTGTTGTTGCTTACTGTGAAGTTTTGAAGTGTTCCGTTTTGGCAAAGATGTTCTGGTAGATGACCAGACAATTGATTCGTATCCAATTCCATCACAGCCAACTTTGTCAATTGCCCGAGCTCTACAGGAATGGAACCAGAAAGCTGGTTTTCACGGAGAAACAGAAATTCCAGGTTTCTCAGATCACCAAATGATTTAGGAATAGAACCATTCAGTTCATTCCTGTCTAGTTCCAAATCAGTAAGTAGCTCTAGGTTGCCCAACTCTTCAGGAATTGAGCCTGAGAGTTGGTTACCATAGAGATGGAGGACAGTCAAATTCGTCAGATTACCCAGTGATGTTGGAATTGTGCCAATGAGATTATTTCCAAACAAGCTCCAACTCTGGAGTGATTTCAACTGCCCTAACTCTACTGGAATGGGACCGGACAGATCGTTTTGGAAAAGGAACAAGGTGTCTAGCTTATTGAGGTTACCTAGAACATGTGGAATTGAACCTGTCAAATGATTAGAGCTCAGAAAAGCAGTGACTAGATTGGAAAAGTTTCCTATTTCTGGAGGAATGGGGCCTGAAAATTGATTCTCATACAAAGACAAGTATGTCAAGTTTCTCAGATTTGCCAAGGAAGATGGAATAGTGCCGCTGATGTTATTGGTATTCAAGTCAAGCTCAGTAAGATGGACTAAATGGCTTAATTCCTCTGGAATTGGGCCGGACAAGTGATTTTCGTTTAGATAAAGGACTTGAAGATTTTTTAACAGGCCAATTTCCGGTGGGATTTCTTCTGACAACATATTGGCCGAGAAATCGAGATAAATGAGCTTGGAAAGATTACCAACCTGGGGTGGTATGCTGCCAGAAAGTCCATTCATGGACAGATCAACGTATTCAAGATTTGGCAAGGATGAAAATGGGAAGTCATAGAGTGTAGAGCTGACTTTGGAATTTGTGAGGTTCAATCTGTTGACGCTTCCACCAATGTTGCATGAGACACCCGCCCAAGCGCAAGGGCTGGAAGAATTCTTGGCTTTGGTAGGCTTAATATTCCATGAAATCAAGAGGGAACTATTCTGGTTGGCAAAACTGGCTTTCCATTTCAAGAGGGCAGCAGCCTCTTTCGCAAAAGCTGATGCACAAACTTTGGGAGGAAATGATGGGGCTAGTGTATACAGCACAAAAAGAAACATGAAAAAGGTCTCTCTTGTCGCGCAAGGACGCATGATTTCTTTTGCTCACGCTCAGCTGAAGCTGGATCAAATTGGTTCACTTTGTTTATCTAATGAACTGCATGATGAGATATTGATGGTTCATCCCTTTAAATACAAGGCTCCAGAGGTCGTCTTTTTCTTTCTTTCTTCTCCCCATTCTTCTGTCATACAGATAAAGTACACATTGAAAATTGATTCTTTGTCCTTTATTGGACCCAAGTTTTGTCTTGGCCTGTTAGGCAGTTTCCCGGTTCTGATAAAGGCCATTCTTGTCACCTTTCTGTATGAAAACGAAAGTAGATCAGTAGAGTTTAATAAAAACCCACTATTCTCTTTTTCTAAACACGTCTATCAAATTTCAGAAGTTAATTATTCAGTAAGAACTTTGAAAAGTAAATCAATGTGGCATTTTGATTTGGGCAAATTATCCAATTGGCCCTTTAACTCTTTGTCTAGGTAAAATTAAGCCCCTCACCTATTTTTTGCTGACTTTAAGCCCTTGAACTTGTAAAAGTGGAAAACCGTGGCCCTTTTAGCCAGTTTCTCCGGTTTTGCAACCGGAGGACCAATTCACACGAATGCAAGTGTGCTTCTTCAAAGGGCATTTTTGTCCGCATATTCTAAGCAAAAAGGGCACAACTCCTCCCTCCCTCCATTTTCCTAACCCAACCCAACTGCTAGCCGAAACTTCACAGCAACAATGGAAGTAACAATGGAGTGGCAAGAGAAAGATTTTCTTGAGATTGGAGACAGAATCCATGGAGTTGGAGAAAAATCTTTCCTAAATTGGTTCGTCCCCTTTCAAAACTTCTCCACCTCCAGCCTCTCTCTTAGCCACCTCGTCCAACTCATTCTTCACACCGGAAGGCGAAGGTACAAAAGCGGCCCCATTATTCGACTGCTGCCGAGCTCTGGTTAACGGACCATTGTGGATCGGAGGGAAAGGTACGGGCGGCGGCTTCTCACGAGCTTGGCGCTTGGACGAGGTTGTTTGAGGAGTTGAACTGCTGCCGCTGCCGGTGGTGCTTGCTTTTCTCTTCTGTCCTCCGCCTCTCCTCCTCGAACTGGCAGGTGCATCGGTCACCGGAGCCTCGACCGATGAAGCCGCCGGCGGTGGGGTTCCGGTGCGCTTTTTCAAATGATGTTCTGTACAAATTATCTTGTAGAATTTGCCCATATTTATTTATCAAAAAAAGAGAGAATTTTACTAACCTCCTCCTTTTCTCTCATCTTTAGTTTTGTCTGAGATCTTGCGACTGGTAGTTCATAATGTTGCCAAAATTGGTGTATTGCGGTATTGTCTTTAGATCATTTGATACTTGCACGAAAAATGAGAATCTTTGGAATCATTCTGAAATCTTGTTGAGCATTCTTAAATTTGCTGTAGACAAAAAGCAACAATGGAGTGGCAAGAGAAAGAATTTAGCAACAAGTCGAAACTCCTTGTAGGAAAGATTTTCTCTTGCCACTCCATTGTTGCTTCCATTGTTGCTGTGAAGTTTTGACTAGCAGTTGGGTTGGGTTAGAAAAATGGAGGGAAGGTGGAGGAGTTGTGCCCTTTTTACTTAGAATATGCGGACAAAAATGCCCTTTGAAGAAGCACACTTGCATTCGTGTGAATTGGTCCTCCGGTTGCAAAACCGGAGAAACTGGCTAAAAGGGCCACGATTTCCCACTTTTACAAGTTCAAGGGCTTAAAGTCAGCAAAAAATAGGTGAGGGGCTTAATTTTACCTAGACAAAGAGTTAAAGGGCCAATTGGATAATTTGCCCTTTTGATTTTACATTACAAACCTACCAGAGATTTTAATAGTCAACAGTCAATGCTTCAAAAGGGCAGTTGAAAAGACCTTCTATATTATACTATCTAGTAGCTGATTGGTGCATTAGATTTCGTACTCCGACGATGTCCTCAATACATAATTTAGGACAGTGCTGTAGTGCCTATAGTTATGGTAACGATGTTAGGGAAACCTACTATTACAGGTTTCTATTACCTTTAGTGACAAATCAAATTTTTTAGCGACTTTTTAAATATTATATTAAAATAATTAATATTAACTTTAGTAAGTTTTTAATTAAAACGAGTAAGTATATACCTAAAAAATAAGTTTTAGTCAAAAATAGAAATTTACCCTTTCAGTAATTTAATTTACTTATTATTTGATAAATATTACTTTTGTTTAATTAAAACTTATTAATACTAAAAGTAAAAAAATTACATATTAAAGTAAGAAAATAATCGATTTCTAAAACGGTTTGGGTTTCCACATCTCTCTAAAGTTGCTTCCCTTCTTTTTATTATCTTCTCACCTCACGGAAGATTGTAGAAAATTTTCCCTGGAAAAGGAAGGAGTACGATCATCATCTTATGGAACGGGATTAGCTTTTGCTAAAATTTAGAAAATTGATCAAGCGGGCTAAGCAATTCTATCTTCAGGCTAAACTCTTCTGGTAGGTTTCATGCCTCAGTCTCTATTTCTGCCTTCTACTAAGTATTGATTCTCATTTCGGTCAATCAATTGGCCTGCCTAGGCGCGGAGGAAAAGCTAAATATGCTTTATAGATAGCACAGGTTCAGGAGAAAGGGTTTCCCCTCTATCAGACACAACAAAAGAGTTAGCAATGGTGGTAGCCAACCAAAGAGCATATGAAAAATAGCGGTGACGAGGTTAGACCATCATGTTCTCTTGAAATCGTTTGTTTATATTGCTGTAATTTATTTATATTTCATTTGTTTTGTTTGTCAAGATTTTCTTGTGAAATCAGGGCTGAGAATTTGAAGAATTTATTGCAATTTTGGGGTTGAAATTGTCTATTGAAACATCTAGGAAATGGTTGTAGTTTTGATTGTTTACGGGTAAAATATGCTTAATAGCCATATGAAACATCTAGGAAAGGACTTGAGACTAGGTGTTTAAGTTAAATGTGAATGCATATAAGATGTTCGGTGAAATGTCAAAGAGAAATTTGACTTGGTGGTTTTGATTTTCAGTTTGGCGGACAAAATACAATTGATTCTTAAACATTTTAATATTTTTTATGATAATAAGCTTTTTGATAACTACCATTGACTTTGTCTCTAATAATTTCGTAAGCACGTTCCTGGCATATATACATAATCATAATTTATAGTCTTTTAGGGTCAACTTTCAGAAGCAGTCAAATGGTTCGATATCTGTAAGAACATTCATAAAAGAGCATGAAGGCAAAATACGCAATGACATAATCAATTTTGACTTCTTGAATTCCTCTAAAAGAAGGAATTTTGTCTTCTTTAATGAACGGAAAACTGATGTTGCAGACAAGTTTTTGCTGCTTATAGGTTTCCTTTGCATAAGAACTAGGCAATCTCTTTCAGGCATTTGTAGGTTGTACTAGGCTCTCTTCTGCAACTTTCGACCAATCCTATTTGCAAAAAATTTTTTTTGAGTCGCATGTTCTTTGAGAAAATCAACTTTGTTCAATATTTGAATATTTGAGAAGCTCACTTATATATTTCCTAAGACAGGAAACGCATGGTACAAAGTACATCTTGCTAAACAAATACGCAATCAATGTGCCTACTTGTACTTTCATTTATTTCATCTTCAGTATAGAAGAACAAACAAATAAAAAAAATGACATAATCAATCTTATGCAATAATGAAACATTTTGAAATGTATTTACTTCCAGTTGAATTATTCCGTGGATGGCCATACAAAATAACCCTTAACATTTACTTCATCACTACAAAAGGATGAAAAATACCATAAATAATTACCTGAAGGAAGAATAGCACATATTCTGCTATTGTTCTATCGTTATGTAGTTGTTCTTGGCTATCCAACCTAACAGCTTCATAATAATTCTTCCAAAATTTAAATGAAAGGAGCAGTCTATCTTTGAGAGCCACAATTTTGCTTACTCAATTGTTAATCGAGTATTCAAAAGGTGATTTTGAATATATCTTATTCTGGTAGTATCCACTCGAGATTTTAGGAGTGTTAAACTTGTATCATTTTTTTAAACAACGGCTGCAGAACAAGGTGAAATTATTGTCAGATACAATAGCTAGAGTTGTAAGACTTTCTTTGCCTTATCTTGTAAAGGGGCCAAAAAGGAGTTAATGGATAGTAACTGGTTTCAGATCATTCCTCCTGGTCAGGTAATATATAGCTTGCTTTTATTTTTGTCTCGAGACATGCAATATAATTGTGCTGTATTTGCATTTGAATAGGCATTAATGTGGGCATGCAATCCTTCATTAATCCAAAGTCATGTACGAAACACTAGCTTGTTAGGAGACGAAAATCAGGTACATTTTTTTCTTCTTCACGCCTAAGTTTTATGTTACCTATTTGCTATGATTATGTGTTGTTGTGGCCTTTTTTTAATACAAATCTTGTGATGGTTTTGTAGTGAATGAACCAGATTTCAGCCAAGACCATTAAGAAATTTTATTCTTGAGAGGGTACAGATTTTTCAGATGGACTTTGCTAAAAAATTTTAGGATGATTTACGTTTCTCCGAAGGTAGTGTAATGCGTTTTGATTGTAAATCTGAACACAATCTCCTTAGTTTGCAATGATTGGTGTTTACTTGTTTTAATGTGAATACTTTCAACATCCAAGTGCTCTTGGGTTTGTAAACGAGAAATTTCAATTCAAACCGAATCTTTTGATAGTGATTTCAGAGCCCTTGATTTGCAGGTGATCATAGTCTCAAATCAAGTTACTAGCCTCTTGATTGTTTCAGTTTTCTGAACCCAAAGTCTTTGTGCTCTAAATTCAGTTCTTGGCCATGTAATCTTGTCATGCTTAGATATCCATATCTAGTAACCTGCCGCCTTAATTCTGGTGCGTAAGTATCAGTTATTAAAAGTTAGTAAATTATATAAGATCTGAGGTTGCCATTCTTTGTTTCGGCCAATTTGCATTAGATGGACCTTTGTTTAGTCCAAGTACTAAATAAATTGGTGAGTAGATTATTACTGATGCTCAAAATGAGCCGTTTCATCCTATTTTGAAATACCAGTTTTATATAAAATGTCGTGAGACATGTAGAATTTTGTTGTTTACTTCAAATTGGACTGGCTTACTTGATTTAAGTGCCGTGATTTCCTCAGTAAGCCATTAGTAGAGGTCCAAACAAAATGACAATGGAAGTTTTGAATATGGTTCCCGTGTTGCTCAATATGACTTTTGATATGCTTCACTTTTGTACAAGTTACTGAGCAATGTATGCCTTGATCAGGGAAAAGAAAAGAGTTTGAGCACTTGTCTGTCAACTCTTCTCTCTGTGTGATCAAAGTAAAGAAGTTTATGTGCAGGGCGGCAATCTGTGCCTTATGGTGGGGGAAAAATAAAAGAATTTGAGGACGTGTCTGTCAATCTTTTCTGTGTTTGATCAAACTAGAGAAATTGAGGTGCTTCACAGCTGTCTGTACTTTTATCTCTGTTTCTTTTAAGGGCTTTGAACCTTATGCAGTGATTGTGAATGGAATATGCAAGCAACTCTGTTTAAAGGTGTTCCCTGAGATGTCCACTGTTACTCGTGCTATTGAAATTAGTAACATTGTAGAACCTGTGGAATCCAGGACCAATGAGCCTATTGAATGGGCATGTCTGAAACGGGACCATAAAGTATATGCATTTTTGGCTCAAGGTATTGCCTCCTTCCCAAGAAAAGAATGCTTGTCTGAGGCACTTGGTGCTTCAAGCACTGACAATTACCCAGATGAAAGCATTCAGAATACCCCGGAACCAAGTGACAGGATTGGTCAGAGACCTTCTTACTGGTCGAGCAAGGGTGAAATTGATTCTGCAGTCCCTGAGACATTAACGTATAAATTGATGGCCAAACTCTGTGTGATTACTGAAATCCATATTCAACCATTTCAAGGTTAGTTTAGAAGACTTTTCATTTTTGTTTGGGGAGGAGGGGGTTGACGGTGACTTCTTGTTTAAAACCTGTCTCTTTATTGGTAGAAAAACTTGATTTGCATTATCAACCCGACCTGTCACTCCAATTTGGACCCGATTGCCGCCCCTAATTATATTGTCAAAAAAATAACATATTTTACAAATTATTCCAATTTATTTAGAAAATGTTACTAATTTCATTAGAAATTATGAAATGTAATCATGGTTTATTAATTTTTTACTAAATATAAATACAACATACAAAAGGAAATATATTTGACTTTATTTTACTTTGATCAGAAAAACTTGTGGTACAAATAACGAAATAGTGACAAGGGTACAAATTTCAAATCAACAACCAACGTACACTTAATTACGCTAATTTTTTAGTTGACCAAACTAATATATGCCATAAAGTAACTAGATTTTATCATTTATAAATTGGCAATTTTAGCAGTTTATATACCATTCACCTATAAAAATTATGATTATTATAAAATGACATTTTATAATAATTTACATACTATTTGCCAATTAAAAGTAAGTTTGATAAAAAAATATATGCATATAAATCCATATTGTAAATGATACAAAATATATTTGAATCTCACGAAACTTAATCTATGGGTAAATTTACTATAGTTTTCAAAGATTATGCCACATTAGTACAAATTTAACTTTTATGCTTGTGACCTAGAAAATAAATTTATTAGAACACATAACCTTTGTAAATGATACATACATTTATTAAAATGCTTAAAACACATAACATTGATGAATGATACATACAATCATATATTATACATTTACGTTACCAACAATTACTAACTATAATATTAAGTTTCAATCATTAATAAAAAAATCTTAGCATTATTTTAAATAAACTTTCTAATACTTGTTTCATATAAGTTTCTTTAAGTAAAATAGTAAATTTATGCCACAAACTAGTAAGTCTTGATGATTAACCAAATTTACTATTCTATTAACAAGATTTACTATTAATCCGTGAAAACTTACTATTACTTGAACTAAACTTACTCTCCAAGAAGAAAGTTTCGAATATAGAGTATTAATTTATTTTTTTTTTAAAAAGTAACTTTCATTTTTATTTCAATTTACTTTTTAAGACATAAATAGGATAACAGATTTCGTTACCATTTTCGATTTATTTTTTATTTGCTTTTAGCGACCATTTGATTATTTGATCGGTCTATCCACCTAAATAGGATAACACTTAAAAATAAGAAAGTAAGTTTTCTATCTAAAATAATAAGTTAACAGTAATAAATTAGTAACTTTTATACTTCAAAAGGTAAGTTGGAATAAATATTAAACTTACTTTTTAAATAAATAAATTACTACTTTATTTCCCAAACTTACTTTTTAGAGAGTAAGTTTAATTCAAGTAATAGTAAGCTTTTATACATAAATAGTAACTCTTACTAATAACATGGTAAATTGATTAATAATCCAAACTTACTGATTTATGGGACACATGTGCTATTTTATTTTAAAACATATTTCAAACTAGTATTAGGAAGTTTATTTGAAATAATGATAAGATGTTTTATTAATAATTAATTCTTAGTACCTTAGTTAGTAAGTACTCATAATATACCTATATAATACCTGATTATAGGTATAATTTAAAAAAATTATTTATATATTTTAAAATACTATGAAAAATAGTTTGACTTTTCACATAATCTTGTAAAATATGAAATAAAATTTTGTCGTATTATAAGCTTTTAATCATTTTCAATTTTTGAAAGGTTTGAAAGTTCGAATAACAATAACAACAAATCTTACTAGTTATATATAGAATATTACTTGTTTATATATCAAAATTTTTATAATTTAACACCTATGAATATAATAAGATGATAAAGTTTTAATAAATTTACATCTGAGACACAAGAAATAATAAGAGTAAAAGCCTAAACAAAATGAGAAATAATATAATAATAAAAATGACAAAATTAGTATAACAATTAATATAAGAAAATCAGTATGATCTTGATTTTTTTCCTTGGGAGATTGTTCATAAGAATGGGATCCAATAATTATAAATGAAAATCACATGCATGTATAATCTATTGTATAATTTAAATTAAATTTAGTTCACCTATAAAATGGTCCTAAAATAATTAGTACACTATGATAAATGTTATTTTAACACAAAAATTTTTTTTAACTAAAAGTCTGAAATATCCATGACATATGTATGAGAGATATTTTACCATATTTGTATCTCACATCTAATCATGAAAGTTAATTTGAGAAAAACTATTTTTGACAATAGAATTATTTTGAATTTAACCAACAAGTTGAGATTTTTTAAACAATAAAAGTGAAATATTTTGGGAACTTAGTTGTTTATTTTCCCGTAACAAAAAATTTAATATATGACAAATTATTCTTACATATTTTATAAGGTCATATGCAAAAAAAAAAGTTTTCATAGTATATTTAAAATGCTTCAAACATATAACATTTATAAATGATACGTACAATTGTAAGTTTCTTTAAGTAAAATAGTAAATTTATGCCACAAACTATTAAGTTTTGATGATTAACCAAATTTACTATTCTATCAACAATATTTACTATTAATCTATAAAAACTTACTATTACTTGAACTAAATTTACCCTCCAAAAACTAAGTTTCAGATATAGAGTAATATTTTACTTCATAAAAAACAAAGTTAGTTCCATATTTATTCAAGTTTACTTTTTGAGACATAAAAGTTACTAATATATCGAGTTAACTTACTATTTTTTATGCAAAACTTACTAACCAGCATTTTAGGTATTATTTCATTTAGATGACCAGTACAACAGGTCATCAAATGGTCGCTAAAAGTATTTTTACCTGTTATATCAGGTAAAAATAGTTTCGTTACCATAACTATCGTTACTTCAGACTTTTCCCATAATTTAATGTAGTTTTTTTAGTCTTGCCTTACTTATGCTATTTGAGTTTATTTATGTAATTTTAGAAATAAAGTTGATATTGAAATATATTACCTTAATTTTCTTGAAGAATAAAAGTTCATATTTGAAAGCAATTCCAAGGGAAGGATTTTAGAAGTTTCTATGGCTATACTTTTGGTATCAAAATAAGAATCAAGCACTTATGCCAAATTCTTAGAAAAATAATTCTTTTAGGATGCATTTGATAAAACCGAACTGTAACAACTAAAATTTGAAATATGAATACATTAAATTACTGAATTGTTAAATACTAAATCTGATACATTTGAGTGTATATCACATTAAGTGATAAATAATATTTATTTTTGGAAATGAATTTTACTTAAGAAATTAAGTACTACTTAATTAATTCAGATATTTTATTTTTTATTATCAAACATGTATAAACATGTTAAAATTTGAACCCATTAAATTTAAATATTAAATTGAACTATCAAACAAGGGTTAGTCTATTGCAACAAGAACAGTCAAGAGGTTTTACAAAAAATTAAGAACTTTGAAAAAAAAAAATTTCCCCAGCATGTGCTACAGGAATTGAAGTGACCCAGTTGAGGTGTGGCTACGGTGGTGGCCTTGGAGCAATTCGGTCGAAATAGTGGGCCGGATAGGTCATAGGTCCGGAATGGTGCGTGGAAGTCTGCTGTAGCTTCGAGTTCTATGGTGTTAATTTTCTAAAGTCAAACACGTTTGCTAACAACTTGGATTATTTTGAATTCTTGATTAAAGCCGAGGATTTCGCTTGAAGCAAGAATTGTGAGCGGCCGCCAACCGAGTGAGGTGACGAAGAGAGATAATGGGTGAGACTGGGGAGACAAGGCCAGAAGAGAGTAGTTCGTGAATCTTCAAAACCTTGATTGGATGGTGAATTAAAATATGATTGAGAAGAAATTTTAGAGATGTGACCCTTTTATCAAACTCTACTAATCTACCATTCTTATTTTATATTTCCTAAAAAGACTTGTGTATCCCATTGTCATCATAGAGATTCTTTGACAAGATTAGGTCTCATAGTTTTTCTCAATTTGGATTTTTTATATTAAACTCTTGGTGTCTTGTGACTTTTACTTTTTTACATTTTATTATTGTTATTGATGTCATTGTTTGGTAATTTGGTTAAATCTATTTTCATTAGCACTTGGGGAAAGAGTAATTTATCCTAGATTAATTCTAATATTGTGTGCCTAATTCACAAAGTGGTATCCGAGCAATCGTATTGGGTTGCTCATTTATACTGATTAAAATGGATGACTCAAATAGTGGCTGTATAATAAAATTAAATGTAATTAATTATTCAACTTGAAAAATTAGAATGAAAGATTATTTGTATTATAGAGATTTATTTGAATATGTTGTAAAGGATAAGAATAAACCAAGTGATATAAGCGATGAAGAGCGAGTTAATATGCAGAAATAAACTGTTGGTGCGAGCATTTGATAAAAGGAGAAGTTTTTATTAGGGCAAATTATATTTTAGCCCCCTGTGGTTTTCGTAAAAATCACATAATCCCCCTATGATTCAAAAAGCTATACATAAACCCCCTGTGGTTTGGGTTGAACTGTTAAATAGACAGAAAGCACGAATCATGATGATTCGTGGGCAAAACATGCTGGTTGTACTGATAGCAGTCACAAACATTCCTATATTACCCCAGACAGCTTTAAAGCACCCAATAAAGTTGAGATCTGTGGTCCTCATCTCTTTTCAGCTTCCGAACGTAATTTGCAGCTGACTTTCCACTGAATGTTGGTGAAGGCAATACATTTAGTGAAGAAACCAAACCAAGATAGAGAACGAAGGAAATCTAAAGGTGAGTTATAAAATCAAAGTGCAGTCTTTTCCTTTTTCCTGAAATATAACTTGAATGGATGATTAATTTTTTTTCAATAAACTCTAGATGTCATGCTCAAGCAGTGCTGGTGGAAGTACTGAAGATCTAAGGTACCAATACCTGCATTGTTCATGTGCGAGAAAAGCAGTGGTAAAAATTGTTGAATCCGACAAACCTTCAAAAGGAAAGCTATATTTGTTTGTGCGACAAGAACTTATGAATTTTTCTCATGGTGCAATCCAACAAGGAGAATAAGACAAAATTACACTAGTGATTTGAATGTTACAAGGAGAGACATATTTAGTGGAGAATCAAGTATTGATAGTTCAAATTTGGAAGGCTTGCGCATGGATGGTGGTTTATATTTGAGGAAAATGAAAAACATTGAAGAAAGCTTAGGAGTCATGAAGATTTGCGTGGGTGCCTGTTTTGCTATATATGTGCTATCATTTCTCGTTTTGATGTTTAAGTGAAAATATTACATCTGAAAGTGCTGTAAATTGTGGCTATGAAAGTGCTGTAAATCTGAACCTGTTGTGTTCAATGAATGAATGAATGAACCTGCTTTGGTAGTCAATTGATATAAATGGGCAAACACGATTTCAAGTTGGTATGAACCTGCTTTGGTACTCACAGCTGAACTTTGGATTCATTTGACAATATAGCTGTCCAGAAGTTCACAAAAATCTGGTAATACATCAACCAGTTTTCACAAAACAAAATAAGGTACATAAGTAGCTAATCAAAAAGTCCAGCAGCCACCAAGATTCAACAAAAAGTGTAGCACCAACATATTAACAAAAAGCAGAAGCAGACAAATAACTTAGTTGAATTACAAACACGTTTAGCTCTCTTAACCCTTAAATTTTTTAAACACGTTTAGCTTTCTTAGCCCTCAAATTTTCCAACACACTTTCAACTGTTGGTACAAGTTTTCTGACTCTAGTTGATCTTCTAGTATCCAAAATGGGTTCAACAGCAGAAGCAGCTCTTCTAGTATCCAAAATAGGTTCAACAGGTTCATCTGTTGATCTTGTATTATCCAAAACAGGTTCATCAGTTGATCTTCTAGTTTCAAAAACTGGTTTAGCAGCAGAAGTTGCACAAGGCTGCATAAATAGATAGATTTAAGTCAGTTAATTGCAGTAATAACCAACATCATTAATAGTACCTGTGGCACTGAACCCTGTTGTGAGACAGATCCAATACTTGTTACATTTCCAGTAATATCCGTTTCATTTGCTGCATCATTCCTTGCATTTCCAGCATTTGCAACATCACTACTTGCATTTCCAGCACCACTAGCTCCAACAGGCACCTATTTTAATGGTAACAAATTAAGTACAGATGACATAATAAATAGAAAAGAGACAGTAACACATATTACAAATTAACTACTACTACAATTTACCTTGTAAAACTTTGACTTTGGATAGATTGGGAATTTACAAGTCCTAGAATTATGTCCTGGCCTAAAACACTTCTTACAGTGTACAGCAAGTCCTTTTCTTATAGATGTAGTGCCTCTAACTTCATCAGCTTCTCTTCTTCTCACTTTCTTGGGTCTTCCAGGTTGTTTTCTAATCTTTGGAGGATTCACCTGTTCAGCTCATTTTGAATCCCAATACTCTTCAGAGGGCATTGCAGCTATAGTGTAGTTGTAGGTGCTCAAGTATGCTTCTTAGCTATAACAATTATCAACATAGCGTTCAGGCTGTGATTTATCCCTTTGAATGGCAGCAATAGAATGTGAGCATGGAATCCCACTTAGTTGCCATGATCCACATGTGCATGTCCTATGACTTATATCAACACCATAGACTTTAGTCCCACAATCCACTTCATACTCAGCATCTCAAGAATAATGAGCTATGCAGAACCTACTATTCAGCTTGGTCTTCTCAAGTCGTTCTTGTATGTTTGGACAGAGGTTCCCTTGATACTTTTGCATGCCTTCCCTTTTCACATTTAGTCTCTGCATCAGTTTTCTTCTTATCCACTCAAACATGGAGATGATTGTAAACTCTCTTGCTGGAAGTATGTAGGAATTAAACGACTCATTCAAATAATTAACAAGAATATCACTCTTGCATAAGGAGCTGAAATGTGACCTGGACCATAAATGTGCAGGAATCCTATTTAACCAACCAGCTGCATTCATAGCTTCTCCCACCTTTGGATCAGCCCTTTCTAAATTAGCCATTGCTGTCTTGAAGTCACGAATGTTCCCAGCAGACGCAGCTGCCCAAAAGTACTCCTTCAACTCCTTTCCCCTGAACTTCTGTTTGAAGTTTTGATATATATGACGAAGGCAGTACCGATGCTCTGATTCAGGAAACGCAGCATCAATTGCACTGACTAACCCCTTTTGCCTATCAGATATGAATGTCTATGGAGCTCCATTTTCAACACCAAATTCAGTTTTCAAATCCAACAAAAACCATTTCCATGAGTCATATCTCTCGGCTTCCACTACAGCAATTGCAATGGGAAACATGTTGTCATTGCCATCCCTACCCATAGCTGTCAAAAGCTATCCACCAAATGGATTTTTCAAAAAGCAGCCATCTAATCCAATTATTGGTCGACAACCAGCTAGAAACCCATTCTTCATTGCACTTAAACTCCAGTATATCTATTATCTATTATCTATTATCTATTACTATATAAAAAGCATGATGAGTTGTTATTGCGAGTGTAAGCAAAAATCGATCTTAGTTTTTAATATTGCCCTCGACACTAATAAATAGACAAGATTACATTGCATTTTCTTAATAATTAATAAGATTTATGCTAACAGTTACAAATAAACATTTCTTGAATTGTGGTGATTTTGGTGAATTAAACCAAAAAAAGAACAACGAATTCATTGCATTTCATCAATATTAATATCAATTATGCCAACAATTACAAGAATGAAAAACATTCCCTTGAGTTATAGTGAATTAATCGAAAAAAAGAAGGACAAGTTTTATTTATGAATTATAAAATAATATGGTGAATCTTAGTGGTTAATAGTGTAATAAAAAATTATATTAGTTTTTGTGATGCCAAA
The DNA here is from genome assembly GCF_036785885.1 of Coffea arabica. Lineage (NCBI taxonomy): Eukaryota > Viridiplantae > Streptophyta > Magnoliopsida > Gentianales > Rubiaceae > Coffea > Coffea arabica. The sequence goes on from NW_027266176.1 coordinate 89,281, forward strand.
ATTACATTCCTCTCTAATAAATGGACAAATTGTGCTGCATTTTATCGTTAATAAATAATATCAAACATGCTAACAGTTACAAAAATGAAAGGTTCCTTACTTTTTAATTTACCAAAAGAAAGAAGAACAAAATTTTTTTTTCAAAATCCAAGTTTAGAGAGTACTTCAAACATGAAACAAAATAGAATAAATTGGTACTATGAGTCTCTTAAAAAGTATCACAAGTCTTTTTATTTTTTAGATGCAACTAAATTAAGCCTTAAGAGCACCATTTTAATATGCGTTTATCAGTTTTGAGTAAAAAAAAACTTTAATTCAAAATATAATAGGAAATAGAGTACCAAGGTAGGCAAAGAGTTTTATATTAGGAATTTATTTATTTAAATTGCAATAAAGATTAAATTTAATGAACTTTATCAATCATATTCTTGTAACAACTAACAATATTGAACTACAATTAATGAATATTATATCCATCAATGGCAATCATAATAATAATTACAACGGTGAAACATCCCTTTGAGTTATGTTGAACTAAGCCAAAAAAATATTTTTTTATAAATATCAATTTCAAGGTGAACTTTACAAGTGAATAAAAATATATTCATGTTCAATTTGACTATTACATAACAAATAATCTTAAAGTCTGACAAATTTTAATCATATAAACTTTATAATCATAAAGCATGTCATCAGTGAGAAATACAATAAATTTCATCATATCAAAATATTTTTCTTCAAAGTTAAGCTATTTAAATTTGAATTATGGAATTTCAATATGTTTATATACTATTATAATTACAATAGCATTATAGATCATTTTACAATCCACCGTTAGCAAAAAAATAATAATAATTAGAAAATCTTACTGAGACTAATAAACAATTCATAGAATGACTTAAAGGGAAGCAACAAATTATTCAAAAAATTTAAAATTTAAACTCAAATGGCATAAAAAAAAGCATTTAGATCATCTGAATTTAAACAAAAGACAAAAATAAAACAAAAAATGTCAATATTGTTACAAAATAAAAGTGCTCTTGGAACAAAGAATGATTCATTGCTTGTACAATTGTATTGGTTAGGGCAAACTAAGTTCAAAAAATATAAACTAATATAAATATTAAATATCACATTTTTTCCTCAATTATATTTATTCCTTCAAATAATTGATTTTCTAAAAGTTTTAAAGGAAAAAAATATAAAAGTATCATGTTCATGTGCAAAGCACGTGCTCCATTACTAGTTCTTTCAAATGTCCCAATCTCATTTTCATCCAGTCTAGCCACTTGCAGGACAATATGGCTACTAGGATTCAGGATCAACCAGGTAGCAGCATAATCTTTGATGACATGGTACTGTCTTATATCATCCCCTTGTAGTGCCTCTCTTGCCAATCTTTCAGCTCTATAAGCCTATCTCATGCTTATGTCCACCATAATCTCTCTCCTCACAGTTTTGACAAATCCTTCAATGGAAGAATTTGGTTCATCCCTGAACCTGTCTAAATATTTTTTGCTCAAATATCTTGCATTTGCATGATGGTTGCTGTATTCTCTTCCACACACATGCACTTCCTTTATTGATTTGATCTGAAAAGTGTTTTCATTTTGAATTGGACTTGCCCGTATCTTCCAGGAACAACCCTTTTTGCACATGGCAATAACTTTTACTCTTTCATTTTTTTTTGTACTTAAGGGTGTATCTTTCCCCGACATTCCATTCCACAAGTGCTTCTCTAAAGGCCCGTAAGTTCTTAAATTTATCCCCAACTTTCAACTCAAACTCTGATTTTCTGAACTCAACTGTAGCATTAAAATCTCGACAGCCATTACCTTTCCCATTTCTTTCATCATCTCCCCACATAATGTCAAGCAGTTCTTCATCATCAACAGCAAATTCATTCCACTCTTCATTAGTTTTAGAGCTCTCCCCTTCTTCAAATTTGTTCTTAGAAGAACCTGGTGGTTGCAGATCCTCCATTGTATATGTCTGCTTTGCTGTTGCTGGTTCTTCATTTGTGCCTTTTGCTTGCTGCTGATTTTCTATTTCATTAGTGTTTGCTTTGTTTGCAAAAATATCCTCATCTTCTGGTCCTTCTAATCCCTCTTTCAACCACTCAGGCTCTTCTAAACTATCAGATGTAGCATCACCGTAATCATCTTCACTTGCAGGTTGTTTTCCAACTTCATCTTTATTCTCTACAGCTTTTTCACCTTTTTCCTTTGCTGAATTAGCCTCTGTTTTGCTGTGCTTTTTGTTGCCAGCTAGCTTGGTAGGTCTTTAGGGGCATCTTTATCAGATGCCACATTTTGTGCTCCACTATCCTCTTGCATGTTCTTGCCTAACAGGTTGTTTCTTTCATCATTATGACAGCTCATCAAAAGTGGGGCATCGGTGGGGGCACTTTTAACATGACTTTTTTCTCCAACTGAAGCAACTTGACTAGGGATTTCATCACGCAATTCAGCATATATGTTGACAACATCTACTCCTTCATGTGCAGTTAACATTAACTCCATTTCTTTATCTCCTTTGATTTCAGCTGCTCCAACATACAACCCACAATTTGGTATTTCAAAAAATAGGTTCACATTCGAGGCATCACCATACCTACTATACAATTTACACAACATATCCCTGAACAATTTCCTTGTCTCACAATTTTTAAAAATGGCAACATTGTTACAAGTATAGACAGTTTCTGGTTCCCATATGAATATACCACCAAAATGCAATTTTATAGTAATTCTTTTTGAAATTCTCATTTTTTTCAAACCCTGCATTACAAATAGTGAAACACATGATAAGAAAAAAAACACAATCTGATTAAGAAAGGGACATTTAATATGTTACACACTTCAATGAAAACACATGAATACAAAAAAATACAATCTAATTAAGAAAAGGACATATAGCATACCGCATACTTCAATGGACCACATGATGACCAACAAGCCGACAAGCAAAAATTATTCAATGTCCAAATTGCCAAAACTTTATCAGCAGCCAAATCACTCTATATTATTGACAATCAAGCCACCCAAATTTGACCCAAATCTGACACTAATCAACATTTCTCAAACTAACAAAACCATATTCTACCCTTGTTTAATTTTGGTGATTTTAGAACTCCCGAATGCAATTTTTTTTACCCTAATCTTAATGCATAAGTTCAATTCTAGTCGATAAAATACTCTATGCTTAAATATGATAATACAGGTTGTCCCAAAGCAGCAAAATTTTGAATTAATCAACACTTAAGCATTATAATCAACGCTTAAACAGGTTCACTGATTTAGTAAAAATCCTGGTAGTTTCTGTTCAAAATGCTCAAGTGCATCTTGTATGCTAAACTGATGTAAAAAAACTTACCAGATGCAACAATAGCTTTTGTCAAACTCTTTCACTGCTACTTTTTCATCTTCAATGGTAGATCTACGGTTTGAATCATGTGGGTTAAATTTTCTCTCCTTCATTCGGCGGTCATGTTTTTCTCTCTCTTTCTCACGACAAAGACCAGAGCATCTGACTTCATCTGCTTCCTTTTTGGATTTATATTAAGGTAATTTGGACATTTTGCCCATGAACGATTCGTGCTTTCCGTCTATTTGACAGTTCAACCCAAACCACAGGGGGTTTATGTATAGCTTTTTGAATCATAGGGGGGTTATGTGGTTTTTGCGAAAATCACAGGGGGCTAAAATGTAATTTGCCCTTTTTATTAACAAAAATATTGGAAAATATCCAGCATGATTTAGAAAATCAGATCGGAGCAGATCGGAGCTGCGGCTCAGATATCTGATCTGCTTGCACCCTTGCGATTATTAGCCATCTCCAATCGAGATTGCATTGTTCAAGTCAAACAGTCTTCCATAGACTTTGTGTGATCTTTTCTTCTTTTTTTTTTTGTAAATTAGATTTATGTTGATGACATGATAATCGATTCAAATCCATCAACTTACCATAGGATTCAATTTATATGGATATAAGAAGCATTGTTCAATCGAGATTGCATTGTTCAAGTCAAACAGTCTTCCATAGACTTTGTGTGATCTTTTCTTCTTTTTTTTTTTTTTTTTTGTAAATTAGATTTATGTTGATGACATGATAATCGATTCAAATCCATCAACTTACCATAGGATTCAATTTATATGGATATAAGAAGCTATGTTATCAGGAAGCATCACCATGATACTTCAATCATGAGATGATTGTTTAGGTATCTACCAAACATGAACAGACCAAGCACTGTCCAAATGGACCACAAAACTAACAGCAGAAAACTGATTATAGAAGTTTTCCATGAGTGAAAAAACGAGGACATATGATAACAAATTTTCACGATTTCATATCATTTTGATACTTGAAATGCATATTCGCATAGAGGCTTACAAGAAACTATTATAAAAAGAAGCAACATCCCAGCCCAAATCCTGAAGGATCGTCTGCCTGTGGGAAATCAATCATCCAATGCTGCCAGGAGGGGGTTTGACGGGGAAGCCGCTTGAACGTGGTGAAAGGTAGGGAGGTCGGGAAATCTTTACCTCCGGATGAATATTAGAACCGCTGCCCCTGAATTCATCTGCATAAGACCAGATTACAAATGCATAAGCCGGTAAACCAAGATCTCAAATGTTTTTAAGGTACTTGTGGTCTACGAAGCTCACCTGGTGTCCCGGGAAGTGTTCTTGATGTTGCAGATGACATGGATGAAGTTGAAAGTAAGATGAGAAACAAAATTGTGGTAAGAGAGTTGGTGTCCACGTGTGCTGGAGAAATTGGTAAATTTTGAAAGCCACCACCTATTGGACAGGTTGGTGCAATTGCTCAATTATATATATAGGGAAGATTTGGGAAATATTTTACTGGCAGGAGTTTGAATTTTCGCTTCCTTTTATCAGGTTCGAGCATGTTGGCCTATAAATAGGTCGTGCTAGAACTTTATTTACCAAACTATATTGTTATTATCAATCAATATCCATGATTTCTAGCAAGTTTTCTTGTCAGGGCATAAGATATTTAAGATTCTTCCTAAATCTTGTTTGAGGGTTGATCATGTATCACTCTCGGACTCTTGTTAAAGAGATTCGTGAAATTCTTTCTGATTTATTTAAATACAATGCTCTGGAGCATTTTGGACCTCCCTTAGTACCGTGTGTTCTCTTGGCCCGATAGGTACTTCGAAAATTTCAAGACAAATAATAGGCTGCACTTTTTTTTTTTCCCAGCATTGAGACGAAAGCAAAATGACTTGAAATATTCAAGCCTCCTTTCACAACCACTTGTGTTTTCTTTTTCTGAACACGTTCTATAAATTTCAGAATTCAACTATTGAATAAAGACTTTGAATAATCAATCAGTGTGGTGTTTACATTACAAACTGAAAACAGATTTTGAAAATCTACGGTTAGTTTTTCTAGGGTCTGGGAGGCCATTGGTCTCGTGTTACCAATATTGTGTCCTGTTGTTATCGTGTTCTTGTTAAAAACCTTAACGCAACCACAGGCCATGAATTTAATATTTAGAGCATCATTAGTCCCTAATGAGCATTCAAAGGAGCCCAGGCGTAGTCTTGCTAAAGAGTTTTCAGAGATTTAATACATAACATAAAGTTTTCAAAGCAGAAAATAATTATGCGATACGAGTGAATAAGTTGGATATTTTAGAGTTATTATGAATTACCTTATACACCCACTGTGACGTTTGAATATTGCAAAAAAAAAAAAAAAAGCAATTTAAATTAATATGTCAAATAGCATAAATGAGCCATGTCATTGATTTTGGGTTAAGCAATTGTAAGTTTTTGAGTACCTATTGATTTTGAGTCGAGTTGTATTTAAATCGTGCCCTCATTCTAGAAATTGCCACCCATAAATGAGCACGTACTCCTGACAGTGCACACTTTGTAAATGTACACTTCCGCTTATATTAGATGTACAACAGCAGTTATTATACTTCTGAATCAAGAAAATATTTATCAAAAAGCTTGAAGCTAAGAGGTTTACTTAAACAATATAATCTTAAAGGACTGAGATATTAAACATCTGGGTTTTTAGGATGGTCAAATCATAATGCTTCCAATTTTTTTTTCTATAGAATTTTGAATTTTTTTTAATTATCAAATATCCCTTCATGTCTTTTTGAATTTAATATGTAAGAAGTGGCTCCACTAATTTAAGAATTTGGTTTGAAGTTGATTCATGGAAGTATAAAATAAAGATGAAGCATCATAAGTCCTACTCAAAGTAAAAAGTAATTATCAATATTTACCCTTCAACTTAGTAATCCTAACTAAAAGGACAAATTACATAAAAATAAAAAAGAAATAATATTCATCGGTCCTAGATTTAAAATGTCAACAATGGTAGCATTCCTGAAACCTATATTATAAAATTGCTAAACTACAAACAAAGTCCTATTGGCTCTTCAAAGTGGAAATTTTTATTTAAAATATTTATTTTTTTATAAAAAATAATACTTAAAACAGCATTAGTCTTATCAAAAATAAATACAAAAAAATAATATAATTTAATAGAAATATATATAACATTTGACCGTAAAACATATCTACTTAATTTGTATATACCTAATCTAAATTCTATCCTAATTAGGTTTGAATAAGAGTGTCAAACCCAACCACTGAGAATTACTTGGGTATTATTGATTATTTTGTATTTTTTATTGTTTTCTTCATATGTAAATATGTAACACTACTATGTCATTTTTATATTCTAAATCTTTTTTTTTTGTAGTTGCTGGGGGTATTATGAGATATTATTTTTCATGTGCATTTCCAGATGCTAATACTCGCAACCATTATGGTCAATTCTTGGTTTTATATAGTTTGCATATTATGGGAGGTAACATTAAATATATTCTACAAATGTTAAACCAAATTGTAGATTATGGATTTTTTTTTTCTTTTGCTTCAAATTTACCTTCCAATTTGGAGTATGAATGTAGAATCAACTGTAAACATTTTCAAAAGAAAAGTTGACACTATTCAATCTTAACTTATATTACAGATAACTAAACCTAATGCTTTTATTTTGAAAATGCAAAAGTAAGTATATTCTGAAAGTGTAAAACTAAATTGCAAGTTATGAGAATATTTTCTTTTGCTTCAAATTTTAACTTTTCAATTTGAAGGCTGAAATATAAAACAGTGCATAGCACAGGTCTGGATGTTGTTTTTCAAAAATCTTGAAGGTAAAAATCTTTTTTTACACAATAACTTATTAAAGAAAAGTTTGATAAGTACATAAAATCCCTTAATGGAAATAAAAAATTTTGCTCATATCGTTCTTTGGAATTATGCTTGCTGTAAAATCATGTTTTAGGAAATTGTTTAAAGAGACTTGTGATACTTACTCGATGAGTTTGAGTTATGAGTCAGATGAATATATATGACCAAAAGATAAACTCATGGCCATCAAGTACTTGTCGATTGATGGCTGGACAAGTAGACATTGATTGATATTGGAGTCTGAGTCGTTCGTTCCATTATTATTTGATTTATCTGAAGTTTGATTGTTTAAAGAATTTTAAATAGATTAAATCATAATATAGTTAATTAAAGGCATTGCTGACTAAATTTCAAATTACAAAAATTCAAGTATTAAAACTAAATTACAAAAAATCGAAGTCAATAAAATTTAAGAACCTTTCAGATCATATTTAGAATCAAAGAAACATATGAAAGATGTAGACTTTCTTTCTTTCACTTCATTAATTTTAAATTTTAAAAATTACGACAAACGACATAGACACAATATTGTAATGCACATACTCCCAAGCTAGTCATTTGTCCGGATTAGCAAAAGAGACAAATTTTAAAAAAGTTGAAAAATGTTTTTAGCCAACTTTCCCAACAATCTTTTCCACAAGCTCAGAATCCAAAAAAAATTTATCATGATCATCAAGTCAATGCGTGGTTAACTGACACTAATATTAGCCATTTCTTTCAAAAGCGATAAATTGGAATTAAAGAAGAATCCGTGTTCATCGTTTGCTTATTCAAATTAAAAATAACATATATTCACGGTTTATTCTCAAAGCAATGCCAAATTTGCAGTGAAAAACCATTTCACCCGAATTCTGATTAAATTTCGCTTCTCTTTTTCCTTGGGGCTTGGGGGTTGAGTCAGATCCTCTCCCGTATATTCTCTTGGTATTATGCCAATTTTAGTGCAAATAAAAGGTGGTCCATTTCTTCTTCAGTATTGAAACGAAAGCAAAATGACTTTACTTCAAGCCTACGATTTGTTTTCCTTTCTCACCTTTGTGTTTTCTTGTTCAAACCACGTTTTATCGATTTCAGAACTCCAGTTATTGAATAATGAAAATGGTTAGCAGCCATGCGGCGTTCACATCACAATCTGAACACAAGTTTTGATTGTCAACGGTCAATGTCTCTATGGTGTCAATATTGTATTTAGTTATCGTGTTCCTGAATCTTGTTAGAAACTTTGAACCCAATCATGGATCATTACCTGTTTATTCGCGAATTGACACAATAAATATATTTACTCAGATATTAACGGTTTTCCAAGATATAGTTTAATCTTGCCGCGTACAAATTAAATAATATAAGACAGGAATTTAATATTTAGAAAATCACTAGTGCCTAATGAGCATTCTAAGGGTCCAAGCATACTTCCGCAAAAGAGTTCTTGAACACTTCTACATAACATAAAGTTCCCGTTTGGATTGCGATTTTTCTCAGAAAAATTGTTACGTTTTCCATGAACACATTTCCCTGTCACCTTTTTACCTCAAATACATCAAATTGTTACAGTAATTTTTCTACAAAAAAATCCAGAAAAATGCAATCCAAACGTGGTTTTTAAAAGTTTTCAAAGCACAAAAAGAAGTATGTGATATGAGTGATATTGTGCTAGTTTGTTGTTGTATAAATACTATAAATAGGTTACTGATGAATAAAGAACTCAAGTTCATTTTCCAACCCTTAATACAAGTCTATTATAATTTTTTTTTTGTAACAATAACTAAGATATTGTTTCTTAGTTTATACTCTAAAAACCAACAATTATATAGAGGGAAGATTTAGAAAATGGAAAAAGAAAGAGTGGAAATTCATCAAAAGGGTCTAATTTGGATAAATTTGTGAAAGAATGGTGAGTAATTAAAAATGTACAAAAATATAATTTTAAGAGTAGACAAGATGGCTTAGAAGAGAACATAACAAGCACATAAGTAGGACCAAAATGAAAGTGAAAATATTGACAAAAAATTCATGATTTCTTTACCCCTCAATGCGGCTGAGAAGAGTTTGTTTCTAAATGTATAATCTGTACATCTATGGCTAGAAATTAAAGGTCTTCTTCGCCCTGGTTTCTAAGTTATACCGATTTCAGTCAACTTGAGCTATCATGAATTCCAATGAAGCAGTGAATGAGAAACCAGATAAGAATGGACTCAACGCATCAACCGAAAGGTGCCAATTTGGGCTGTACACAACAACTAGCAATTGACCAATCCATCTGGAAGGACAAATTACATGTTCTTGATTATACCTGACAATTGGGCAGGTTGAGCTTATTTTAGATGGGTTTATATTGGATTTTCACTTAAATAAGTTATATCTAATTGGTCCAACTTTAGATTTGGTAGATTTTGGATTGGATCATATTAGGTCACGTCAAATTCATGATCCAAATATAACTCAACATTTTAATTAATACATTTTGATATATAAACTTTCTCACATGTATTTACTCACACGAAAAGATTTTTTGACATACATAAAAACATTTTCACTTACATAAATATATTTCACACACAGAAACGCACACTCACTTCTTAACCATCTTTGAAACACATCATAAATAGAATAATATTTCATATTGTTTGTATTGTGAATTTTAGATAATAAATTGTACATTTAAATAGATTAGTTAAAAAAAAAATTTTTACCCCACTAAAGGAAAAAAAATAGATTAGTTAAAAAATTTTGTTTACTTTATACTTTTTAGAACTTCTAATTGATTGAAACTTATTTTTGTCACAACTTATTTAACACTTTTACTATTCACATTTGCTTTATTGTAAGTTCTAAATTGTTTTTAAATTATTGAATGCTAGATTATATTATGCTTGAAAATGTAATTAAAAGACATATAATTTGTTGCATTATAATATTGATGAGGAATTATTAACAATGAAATAAAACAAATTAGAAAATGTAAAATAATGCAATTAGAACAAATTTAAAACTCTATTCCAGGTACACAAAAATATTAATAAACAGAATCAAGCAACAATCAGAGATTAACAATCACAAAAAAAAGGGGGAGGAAAATAACATACTCTTAAAAGGCATAATAAACAATTATAGAAGTTGAGCAACTACAAATACTATTGTAAAAGAAAAATAAGCATGAGTTTTTATTTCAAGTTTCTTTTTTCTTTTAAATAAAATTAAAAAAATGATTGAAAGCATATATATGAAACTTTTGAATATAAATTGGTCAATAAATTCTTAACACATGTCCAAATATAAGTAGTTTGGCGTATGTGTATTGAATTTTGTATTTATTGTTTTGAACTATTTTTAAACAAGTTAGGTGTTGGGTGCCCCAATAAAAAACTCAACCCACCAAATGAATAATTTGGGTTGTTATTGCTCAACCCAACAAAATCCATAGCTCAACTGACCCAACCTATCCTTTAAAATTAATGGGGATGAGTTGTTAGGTTATGGGTTTTGTTGGAAGTTCTATTCTAGATGATTAGTGAACGAGTTGGATGAGTTGTTGGATTATGGATTTTTTTTGCCAGTTCTATACTTGATGATCAGTCATGCTTACTTCTTTACTACTTTACATTAAAAGGAATCGTACTTGTGCCCCTTTATAAATTCAAGAAAATGTACGTAACACTTAGTACTTGTGTTGTTACTTGTTAGTTACCGTTCTGAATTAGTCCGTGTTTGTTATGTTATGGGAGAAGATATTCCCTATTGGCGTTATATCCAAGAGTAAAAGGGCAATGGTGAAGGGGAAATTTTCCAAAATCTCTATACGGAATATTGTTCAATGATGTTTGGAACTGATTCAGATACTGGCAGTAATACTTTCTGTTCTACTTGGATTTCCTTGTATTTAATTGAGAGACATATTTAGTAAAACACTGAACGATTATAATATCAATTATTCCACATACGTTTATCAAAAAAACTTTTAAGTATGATTAAAAATTTGATACAAAATTATGAGTTGAAGGAAATAGCACATATAAATGTGTGTGTGAATAGTATGACCAAATTCATAATTTATCGGGTTAAAAAAATATTGGTAAATTATTACGAATTTGAAAGATTATACTACATTAATATCAATTTTACCTCATTTCCTTATGTATGAGACAAAAGAGTATTTTAATTTTCATCATCTTTTGAATTTTATGTGTATAAATTTATCTGAATTTTCTTATGTATAATAACTATGTGCTTTATAACTTGAAAAGAAATGACATCATCCTTGACAGAATTTAAAATTTTTTTCATAAATTGAACCGTTACTTGTGAAGTATAATATGAGGCAAGTTTATCACAAGCTTTATATATATATATATATATATATATATAGCTAAATTCTGTGAATATTTCTTAAAAAAATTTGAAATTCACAAAATAAGGGATTTTTTTTATTATAGAAACAAACATGAAATATATGAATATAATGCAATTTTTTAAAAGAGATGGAGACTCTTATTTAGCTAAATAACCAGGCAAAGAAATACTATTGTCTTGAGATGAATTCTTCTCATATTTTGGCTTAATAGTGGACCAGATTTGATGATTAGATTTACATGGAGTTTGTATAATTTTTTTCTAGTCGGGAAAGTGTGGAATTTAAGCAATAGGGAGGGGGACAGGGAAATTAGAATGATTCATATGAAGTCAAGTTCTCCTTTTGTGGATTGAAAATTAGGCAAAATGCATATCTATTCAATGGTTCAATGTTGAATATTTTGAGCCGGTTTTGATGGCAATAATCAGCGTTAAATCTGCTTAACTGGGCTTAGTAAGTAAAATGCTCATCTGCTTTGCTCACTGTCCTATCACGGACAAAATAATAAACACGAGATATTGAATGAAAAGGAGGCAAAATTCAAGGCAAAATGAAATTACACCTTAATTTATTTGTTACCAAAAAAAGAAAAATAAAAAATATCTTTTCTGGGGCCATTTGTTAACTATTGCCTACCTTCTTGTTGGCCACATGTTGGCTTGGATTCTGGATTTACATGTAAACATGCCTCTGCAATCTTGAGGATGAATACCAGGATCTTTTCAATTTCTTGTGTGGGATGCGAAAGTCTCTGGTCTAACAAGTCTTTCAATTCTATATGTCCAGTTGTTGAAGACATCAGATGGGCAACGAATTCACCAGGGTGCTTCCCCTTGATTATTTCCAATGTCAGGACCCCAAAGCTATAAACATCACATTTTTCAGTGACTCTCATTGTGTAGGCAAATTCTGCATGGAAAATCATGTTATCAGCGAAACCTGTACACTTAATACCTATAACACTGTTAATTACCTGGTGCAATGTATCCCAATGTGCCAGCAGGAGTGGTCCAATTGGATGAGCCCCTCCTGAGAAGTTTAGCAGTGCCAAAGTCCGAAACATGAGCCTCATATTCTGAATCAAGCAACACATTGTTGCTTGAAATGTCTCGATGAACTATTGAAGGTGAACAATCATGATGCATATAAGATGGTGCTTGAGCGACACCTTTGATGATGTTCACCCTCTTTTCCCAATCTAGTTCCTTAGCTTGTTCGTCAATGCTGAAACTTTTGGCCAAGCTACCTGGCTTGAGATACTCGTATACCAAAAAGGAGTGTTTAGAATTTGAGCAGTAACCATGGAGCTTCACAATGTTTCTATGCTTGATGTTTGTCAATGCCCTTATCTAGTTCAAGAAACTGTTGAAGTACACCTTCTGGGGCAACAGGTGAAGTCTCTTTACAGCTACTAAGTTAGAAGGTGCTAGAATTGCTTTGTGGACACTTCCAAAACCTCCTTCACATACGCAGAATATTTCACTGAACTCTTCTGTTGCTTTTATAATTTCTCTGTACATTGCTTTGCCATCATATGTGGATATGGAAAACAAATCAGCATCCTTGACATTCTCTGTGGTCTTCCTTTTTCTTTGTCGACATATTTTAAGAGCTCCAAAGAATGCAGGAAGAAGTAAGAGTGATCCTAGAAGAGGGAGCACAATTACGAGTACAAGATTCAACCCCTTATTCTTTACATTCTTTCTAATTAATTGAGGACTTTCCCAAGCTTGTAAACCAGGAATATTGCCATACAATCCTTTGTTTCCCCTCAATTCTTTTATGGCAGAGAGTTTTAAAGGCTCCGCCATAAGGAATTGGACCCTCTAAGTTATTGAAAGATATGTTAATATGCAATGAATCAGGCAGTTCTGCCAAAGCATTTGGAAGGAAACCAGAGAGGTTGTTATGGGAAAGATCCAATATTTCTAGACTCTGAAAACTCCTGAACTCAGATGGTATTGTTCCCGTGATGTAATTATGACTCAGATCCAAGATAGAAAGGTGAGTTAACTTGGCTATCTGAGGTGGAATCATTTGACTTAGATTGTTGTTGCTCAAGTTCAGGTAAAACAATTGTTGGCAACGTCCTAAATTTTCTGGGATAGATACACTCAAGAAGTTTCCTGACAGGTCTAGATAAAGCTGATTTTTTAGCAAACCTAATTCTTCAGGTATTTTGCCAGAAAGGTGGTTATATTGAAGAGTTAGATTTAGCAGAGAAGCCAGATTCATAACTTGCTCTGGAATTTTCCCAATCAAGTTATTGGAAGAAAGATCAAGCCTTTGAAGTTGAGACGCATTTCCCAGCTCCGAAGGGATTCTACCTGTGATGTGATTGTCTGCAAGCAAAAGTGCTGCCAAGTTTGGGCATCTACCCCAGTTGCCAGAAAGTCCACCATAGAAATCATTGTTCCTAAGATCCATGAAATTCAAGTTTGGATGATACCAAACATCTCTGACAGGTTCCCGGTTAGTTGGTTTCCTTCAAATCGAACTCTGATTAAACTGGAGCAGTTTTTCAAGCTTACAGGGATTGGACCAGTCAGCCTGTTGTTGCTTACTGTGAAGTTTTGAAGTGTTCCGTTTTGGCAAAGATGTTCTGGCAGATGACCAGACAATTGATTTGTATCCAGTTCCATCACAGCCAACTTTGTCAATTGCCCGAGCTCCACTGGAATGGAACCGGAAAGCTGGTTTTCACGGAGAAACAGAAATTCCAGGTTGCTCAGATCACCAAATGATTTAGGAATAGAACCATTCAGTTCATTCCTGTCTAGTTCCAAATCTGTAAGTAGCTCTAGGTTGCCCAAGTCTTCAGGAATTGAGCCTGAGAGTTGGTCATCATAGAGATGGAGGACAGTCAAATTCGTCAGGTCACCCAGTGATGTTGGAATTGTGCCAATGAGATTATTTCCAAACAAGCTCAAACTCTGGAGTGATTTCAACTGCCCTAACTCTACTGGAATGGGACCGGACAGATCGTTTTGGAAAAGGAACAAGGTCTCTTGCTTATTGAGGTTACCTAGAACATGTGGAATTGAACCTGTCAAATGATTAGAGCTCAGAAAAGCAGTGACTAGATTGGATAAGTTTCCTATTTCTGGAGGAATGGGGCCTGAAAATTGAATTCTCATACAAAGACAAGTATGTCAAGTTTCTCAGATTTGCCAAGGAAAATGGAATAGTGCCGCTGATGTTATTGGTATTCAAGTCAAGCTCAGTTAGACGGACTAAATGGCTTAATTCCTCGGAATTGGACCGGACAGGTGATTTTCGTTTAGATGAAGAACTTGAAGATTTTTCAACAAGCCAATTTCCGGTGGGATTTCTTCTGACAACATATTGGCCGAGAAATCGAGATAAATGAGCTTGGAAAGATTACCAACCTGGGGTGGTATGCTGCCAAAAAGTTCATTCTTGGACAGATCAACGTATTCTTGTATTTAAAGGATGAAAATGGGAAGTCATAGAGTGTAGAGCTGACTTCTGGAATTTGTGAGGTTCAATCCGTTGACGCTTCCACCAATGTTGCATGAGACACCCGCCCAAGTGCAAGGGCTGGAAGAATTCTTGGCTTTGGTAGGCTTAATATTCCATGAAATCAAGAGGGAACTATTGTGACGACCCCACCTCCCCCTAAGGCGTACCAAAGGGTTCGGCAGACCGCCTGCCCAGCTCTCGCCAGGACTCACTCCCTATCTCAAACGAGTCATGTACACACATCCATGAACCATAAATAACATTCCCAATTCAAGCTTATAATTTACATTGATAGAAATCGAGGTACAAAGTCTCAATACACCAAACTAGTTCAAAACGTATACAATCCAAGTACAACATGTTCCATTCGAGGAATAGCGCGAGTACAAGACCAAAAAGTCAAAAGTCAAAACAAAAGGCTACGCTAGTCTTTTACAAGTCTCACGCGTCACTCGTACCCCTGAAAGGAAAACAAATGGAGTGGAATGAGCTAAAAGCCCAGTGAGGTTCCAAATAGCAAATTGACCATTATTTAGAAGTACAAGTTTTCGGTATAGCAAAGTAACAAGCATGAAGAGTTCATAAAGGTGAGCAATAACACGTCAAGTAGCAATCTTAAAATGAACGAATGTAGAAAATTTTTCAAAAGAAACAATAATCCAATAAACAATAATTACTCCAAAGTATAAGGATACGGATGACTCTCAGGAGCCAAATTCCCATTACATTACCAGAAGCTTGATCCCGTAGTAGTTGACACTCCGTCAACTTTCAAGTAAGTAACCAATCCAGTAGAACACCACTTAAACGACTCTCCGTCCACCGTTCAACCCCCAGCTGGGCCCAAAATCCTCAAGAACATGGGTGGTAATACTCGAGTATACCGATTAGTCGAGGAGATATCACTCCACTCGACAATACAAGAGACCCAGGGTTCGTTACCCAATCGACCAAGCCCTTGCCGGCTCGACTAGAGTAACTCGCCACAGGGTTTCTGGAATTCCAGGAAGTGCGCGCATCATAATCAAGTATATCAAGTCAATTGCAACAATAAACAAGTATATCACGTAAGGGCAAGTGCGATAAAGTACACTCTTGCCCTATCAATTCACGTATATAACATGTACTCATATTGGTCACGTATCAAGTTCAAGTATCTAGTGCAATTCGGTATTTGAAAGCACTCACCAAAAGATATAGTGCCTTTACTGGTCACTTTCAGGTTATACTCCGGGTTCGGAGTCCAAATCTGCGATAAAACTCAGTTTGAGAACTTTGAAACATGACTAAGATTCGAAACTTAGACGTTTCGTTCAATAAAATCAAGAAATTGAAATTCACTCGAATGGTAGTCGTGAAACACTTGCTCGCTTTTTAAATGGTAAAACTTTGTAACATTTATACTTGAAAATGCCATGCAAGTCGAAAGTATAAGGAAAACATACTCCGAGCAATCATTATTTCCTTTCTCAAGGGTACAAGTTCGGCCAAGTCCTTCCTTATATACCCCGGAACAAAAATACTCAAGTACCCTAGATGGTTCAAGCACTATTCATATCAATTCGACCCAAGTCGCAAGTGTATTTATATAGTTCTCGAGCGTAAATTCGGGCAGCATGCCCTTTGTGTTTACCTAATTTTCCAGCCATTTAGGCTTCATTATTTTTCTCAACCACAACCCAACATCACATATGTCAACAATTCATGTCCAGAGCCGTTCCATAGGCTCACAATATCATAATAACAAGAATCACAACAATGACAAGTGCAGAAATTCAACTTAGCACAAGACAGATTTGACGTATGAAAGCGGAAATAACTTATCCGAGGCTACGCTTATCGGATTAAGACGCAACTTATGCCGTTTCAAAGCTAAGATATAGGGATGCAATATTCATGAAGGTCACTTAGTCCAGTTCCTAATGTAGCTTAGTCAAATCCTCAAATTACTAAACCAGAAACCAATTCGTCGGCTATATAACCGCATTACCCTGTAATGGTCATATCTCAGAGTACAAAGGTCCGAATCAGGTGTTCTTAGAGGCATTTGAAAGATAATTCAGAATACTACAACTTTCATGTTTTGGCCCAGAGATAAATCAGTACGGATCCTAGTCAAAAAACGTGATAAACTGGACTTAACTGATGAAACGGACTGCTGGGAAATATTTGAAACAGTAAGGGTATTTCGGACTTTTCATGACCTACGTTGCTCCGATTGGGCTGAAATTTTACAGGTACCTACAAAATACCATTCTCTACAACTTTCCTTCTTTGACCCAAAGCCAATTCGGCCTCTAACACACAGATACAAATTCGGACAGAATGTAAGCTAGAATTTCCAGAAATCTGAAATTTGTAGTTTCTAGTGCAACTTTCCCCAATTTCTCACCTCTCACACTACCAAAACATCTTATACAACATTAATTGTAACATACAAGCATCATACATCAAGTTGGGCAGAAATTCCACAGCCCTAGTTCATCAAATAAATTGGGGAAAAACTTCTACACATGCTAGCATCCATGAATCCACCACCAATCAAGCTACTAAGCTTACTTTAACCATGATTGAAAGAGAAAGTTAGAGAGATATCATCCTCTTACCTTGATTAGAGTTCACCAAGTGTAGCCCAAGCTTTCTCTTTCCAAAATTTCACCAACAATCACTAACTAATCACTCAAAGGTAAGTTTAATCGGTTTAGAAATTTAATTTGTCACTTGGTTGGTTAGAATCAAGAAGAAGGAATTGTTTCTTGCTCTCACTTTCTCTCTCCCTCTTGGTCGACCAGCTGCTGGAAAAATGAAGAGGAAAGTGCAGAAAATTGGTTTAAGAAGGCTAGTTAATCACTTGGCCAAGAAACTCTAGGGTGGCGACACTTGTCGCCACCACCACCTTTCATTTTTCTCTTTCTTCCTTGCTATTTTCTAGCCTCAAATTTTCGGTCAAAGCAGCTGCCAAACAAGAAGATATTTTGCTCAAAAGTCAATAAGCTTGTATGGTAAGAAAGTGGTGGTCAAGTGGTACGTTCAACCGGTAGTGCGCGGGACCCGCCGGTTCGCGCCGTTTTTCTTAAAAACTCACGTACTACTGTTTTTTGTTTCTTCCCATACTCTAACCTTATATCATTGCTACTACTCACATATGATTTTTCACTTAAAAGTCACTTTTAATCACCAAATTGATCCTTGGTCAGTACCGAAAATTCATCCGGCGAAAAATCGCGAAAACCCTAATTTTGCTCAAATCTTGAAACCGAAGTGTAAAACCCTATTTCCAGGTTCATCTGCACTTATTGTTGAACAATTGGGTAGTAGGGCCTTAATAAATAATAATTTTCAAATAAAAGGAAATTTTTTAAGAAAACGTGAGGAATTTACAATTTTAATAATTAACATTAGAATCTCTAGTAAAATAGGAAAGATTTAAGAAACCGTTTAGTCACAAGTAAACTAGGGTTTTTTGATTAAAACATTAGGGTTTCTAGTCGTTTAAAACGAAATAAGGTTTTAAATCAAACCCGAAGAAATATACTTTAATATTTTCTTCACAAACAATCTCCTAATATTCGGGATGTTACAACTATTCTGGAGCTCACGCTCAGCTGAAGCTGGATCAAATTTGTTCACTTTGTTTATCTAGTGAACTGCATGATGAGATATTTGATGGTTCATCCCTTTAAATACAAGACTCCAGAGTTCGTCCCTTTCTCTCTTTCTTCTCCCCATTCTTCTGTCATATAGATAAGTACACATTGAAAATTGATTCTTCGTCGTTAATTGGACCCTAGTTTGGTCTTGGCCTGTCAGGTAGTTTCCCGGTTATGATGAAGGCAATTCTGTCAGGTTGTTTAATTCAAACCCACAGTTCTCTTTTTCTAAACACGTCCATCAAATTTCAGAAGTCAATTATTTAGTAAGGACTTTGAAAAGTAAATCAATGTGGCATTTAGATTTTACATTACAAACCTAACACAAATGTAATAAGAAGAAATCTTGGTGTCTTGTGACTTTTACTTTTTTATATTTTATTATTGTTATTGATATCATTGTTTGGTAATTTGGTTAAATCTACTTTGATTAGCACTTGGGGAAAGAGTAATTTATCCTAGGTTAATTTTAATATTGTGTGCCTGCTCCACAAAGTGGTATCTAAGCAATCATGTTGGGTTGCTCATTTATACTGATTAAAATGGATGACTCAAATAGTTGTTGTATGATAAAATTAAATATAATTAATTATTCGGCTTGAAAAACTAGAATGAAAGACCACTTGTATTATATAGATTTAGTTGAATGTGTTCTAAAGGATAAGAATAAACCGAGTGATATAAGCGATGAAGAGCGAGTTAATATGTAGAAAAAAACTGTTGGTGAGAGCATTTTATAAAAGGAGAAGTTTTTATTGACAAAAATATTGGAAAATATCCAGCATGATTTAGAAAATCAGAGTGGCTATTCTAGAGGAAACAAACGAGATGTATCTCTGTGTGTGTGTGGTTACCTCTAGTCATCCCGAATCATCTCAAGTCAATTTGAATTTTTATTATTTTTGTTAATTTTTTTAATTTTTTGTCATATTTTTTTATAACTTTTAGAATATTAAATATTTCAAAAATTTACGTCTCGTTAAGATCGCGATTGATATGCTGAGATCGATATGGAACGGTTTGAGATCGCGACCGTGACTTTGAACCATGGATATGATACTTCAATCATGAGATGATTGTTTAGACATGTACCAAACATGAACAGATCAAGCACTGTCCAATGGACCACAAAGCAAACAACAGAAAACTGATTATAGATGTTTTCCACTGAGTAAAAAAACGAGGACATATGAAAACAAATTTTCACGATTTCATATCATTTTGATACTTGACATGCATATACGAATATATAGGGTTACAAGAAACCACTATAAAAAGAAGCAACATCCCAGCCCAAATCCTGAAGTATCGTCTGCCTGTGGGAAATAAATCATCCAATGCTGCCTGGAGGAGGAGGAGGAGGATCCACCCAGAAGTTGCCTGAATGTGGTGAATGGTAGGGAGGTCGGGAAATCTTTAACTTCGGATGACTATTAGAACCGCTGCCCCTGAATTCATCTGCATAAGACCAGATCACAGCATACATTAGTGCAAAAGGGCATGTTTTTAAGGTACTTGTGGTCTACGAAACTCACCTGGTGTGCGGAGAAGTGTTCTTGATGTTGCAGATGACATGGATGAAGTTGAAAGTAAGATGAGAAACAAAATTGTGGTGAGAGCGTTGGTGTCCATGTGTGCTGGAGAAATCGGTAAACTTCGAAAGCCACCACCTATTGGACAGGTTGGTGCAATTGCTCAATTATATATATATATATATATATATATATATATATATATAGGGAAGATTAGGGAAATATCATTATTGCTACTGGCAAGAGTTTGAATTTTTCAGTTTCGAGCATGTTGGCCTATAAATAGGCCGCGGTAGAACTTTACTTTTCAAACTATATTCTTATTATTAATCAATATCCATGATTTCTATCAAGTTTTCCTGTGAGGGCATAAGATATTTAAGATTCTTCCTAAATCTTGTTTGAGGGTTGATCATGTATCACTCTCGGACTACACGTTGAAAATAATTAGGTAGTCAATTTTTTACCTCCCTTAGTACCGTGTGTTCTCTTGGCCCCGACAGGTACTTTGAAAATTTCAATACCAATATTCAACCCTTGTGTTTTCTTTTCCTGAACACGTTCTATAAATTTCAGAATTCAATTATTGAATAAAGACTTTTTATAATCAATCAGTGGCGTTTACATTACAAACTGAGAACAGAATTTGAAAATCATCGGTTGTTACCGTGTTCTTGTTAAAAACCTGAACGCAATCACAGGCCTAAAATAAACTTGTGATACTTACTTGCTCGATGAGTTTGAGTTATGAGTCAGATAAATATATGTGATCAAAAGATAAACTCATGGCCATCAAATACTTGTCGATTGATCGCTGGAGTCTGAGTCGTTCGTTCCATTATTATTTGATTTATCTGAAGTTTGATTATTTATAGAATTTTAAATGGATTATAATTTAATATAGTTAATTAAAGGCATTGCTGACTGCTAGGCTCAAGTACAAGCAGTCAGCAATGCCTTAAACCAATAAAAAAATTCAAGTGTTAAAACTAAATTACAAAAAATCGAAGTCAATAAAATTTAAGAACATTTCAGATCACATTTAAAATCAAAGAAACATATGAAAGATGTAGACTTTCTTTCTTTCACTTCATTAATTTTAAATTTTAAAAATTACGACAAACGGCATAGACACATTGTAATGCACATACTCCCAAGCTAGTCATTTGTCTGGATTAGCATAAGAGATAAATTTTTAAAAAGTTGAAAAATGTTTTTAGCCAACTTTCCCAACAATCTTTTCCACAAGCTAAGAATCCCAAGAAAAAATTATCATGATCATCGAGTCATTGCGTGGTTAACTGACACTAATATTAGCAATTTCTTTCAAAAGCGATAAATTGGTCTGCAGACGCCTGTTTGGGATTTAAGAAAAATTCGTGTTCATCGTTTGTTTATTCAAATTAAAAATAACATAAATTCTTGATTTACTCTTAAAGCAATGCCAAATTTGCAGTGAAAAACCATTTCACCGGAATTCTGATTAAATTTTGCTTCTCTTTTTCCTTGGGGCTTGGGGGTTGAGTCACATCCTCTCCCGTATATTCTCCTGGTCTGATAGGTGTCATGCCAATTTTAGTACAATTAAAAGGTAGTCCATTTCTTCTTCAGTATTGAAACTAAAGCAAAATGGCATTACTTCAAGCCTACAATTTGTTTTCCTCTCTCACCTTTGTGTTTTCTTGTTCAAACCACGTTTTATCGATTTCAGAACTCCAGTGATTGAATAATCAAACTGGTGATCAATCATGTAGCATTCACATCACAATCTGAACACAAGTTTTGATTGACAACGGTCAATGTCTCTAGGGTCCGTGGCCATTGCCCCAAAAAAAACCGGGGGAGTATGGTGTCAATATTGTATTGAGTAGTTATCGCGTTCTCGTTAGAAACTTTGAACCCAATCATGGACCATTAAGTTTCGTGATCATTACCGGTTTATTCACGAATTGACACAATAGATATAGTTTAGGGATAATTTCACAAACGTCCCGTGAGATTTTTGACAATTTTACTCAACTCCTTTCAAGTTTAAGAAATTGCACTAATCTCTCTTGGTGTGATAATACAACTATAATGTCCTTCATTTAATAAATAATTTACACTATGATGCAAGGGATAAAAAAACCAAGAAAAAGAAAAAAGAAAAAGAAACCCTACCTCTTCTATTCTCCATCAGTAACCATTCTTTCTTTCTTCCTTTCTCTCACTCTTGTAAAGTTCTTCCTTTCTCTTATTGTCTCTTTGCTTTTCCTTTCTTCTTATTTTTTTGCTATATCCATATCTATGTTTATCTTAATGATGACCTACCATACCATAACCATTTCTATTTACTTGATGAATATGGCACTATTTTACTCGCAGAAGCAAATTTCATTGTCAACTAAATAGAAAGGAATATGCTTATAGTGATGATAAAGAAACAAATAATGTAATTGATAACTAAGAAGCATGGAAGAGGAGGGATTAGTGGGAAAATTGTTGGGCTGGTTATTATCCTGAAAACTTGTATAGGATGTTAATAAATGCATTTGATTTTCTTTACTTGATTAATATTGTTGGTTCTATTTTGTTTTGGATGGCTTTACTCTGTTTTACAATGTTAATATATATTTTTGTAGAGGTCAGAATATTATTCTACTAGTAGTGGATGGTTAGATTATTACTTGTTTTAAGATAGTGGTAGGTATTGAATTGAAGTTTAGAGTATGAGTTTGGTTATTAGTTGTCAAGGGAGGATTGATTTTTCAAAAACATTTAGGCTGGGATGATATTACAAGATAGATGTTGGGATTTTTGAAGCTACTGAAATTCTTGAATTATTCAAACTGTTTGCCTAGTAGGTTTGTTGCATGTTTGGAAATAATTAGATTTGGCATTGAAGTTTGAAGTGTTTGCATAGTGGTGGTGTTGTTGCAAATTTGGAAGAAAATGTTAAGGAAACTAGTTTTCTTTGTTTTTAATAGAACAAAGGTAATTTAGGGTATTTGAGGAAAAATTTAGCCTGATGGGTCTATCTTGTTACCTAAATAGTAAAAGCAAGGGAACTAGGCGTAATTTCTAAAACTTGAGAGAAACTCTCTGCAACTATTAGATACTTTAGGAGAGGTTTGTGAAATTATCCATATAATTTAATTAGATATTAACGGTTTTCCAACATATTGTTTAACCTTGCAGCATACAAATTAAATAATATAGGACAGGAATTTAATATTTAGAAAATCACTAGTGCCAAATGAGCATTCTAAGAGTCCAAGCATACTTCTGCAAACAGGTTCTTGAACACTTCTACATAACATAAAGGGATAATTTCAGAAACTTTCCTTGAAATTTCTAACAGTCTCAGTCATCTCTCTTGAAGTTTGCAAATTATCAGCAACTTCCCCTAGAACTAAATAGGTGGTATCAAATTCAACCCATTTGAGGTGGAAAATCAATATAAAATATGATCAGGAGAGAGAAAATAACTATATTCCACCTCTGCCCTCAAGATTGTCATCAGTGAGTTAATTTATGTTGAATAGTACAAAGGTACAACAACGAAATTTCAGGGGGTGTATATGAAACTGATGGAAAAAACCAAGGTTGCTATTACAACTGAGAAAATTGCTTGTGACAAGATCACATTTCATCTCTATTGAGAATGCATGCCTAGTCCAAGCAGAGACTAGAATCTTGGACAAGTATCTCCATGATTCTACATTCATGTCCTTGATACTTTGCATTGCTTTATTGTAGCCAATTGCATCATAACTCTTAGTAGCCTGCCAAAAGAAGCTGGTCCATAACACTCCAAGAAACTGAGCTTTGAAGTTACTGCAAATGTGTCAGCAACAATATCTTCTAGTCACAGACGGCAGTAGCTGTTCATATGCAAGATTCAAGCCCTACATGAAGAGCAAAACCAGTCAGAGGATACCAAGGTACACAATAGGTTGTAGAAATTTTAACTGATAAGATAATGTGTTTAATATCTTTTGTCTATCACTCACGAAAGTTAAGCGAATATAGTTATAAAATGGTCCAAAGAATTCTTCAAAGAAATGAAATAACCAACTCCATATCTCTTTGTTTCAACCTCAGCAATAGCAAATGCAATGGGAAATATGCTGTTATTAGCATCCAATGCAACAGCAGTCAACAATACTCCAGCAAAACTGCCTTTCAAATGACATCCATCAAATCCAACAAAGGCTCTACAACCTGCCAAAAAGCCATCTTTTTGTCCTTTAAAGCTGAGAAAAAGTCTCAGGAACCTTGGTTCAACTAGTAGATTTGGTCTATCATAATGAATTTTACATATGCTACTAGGATTATGTTACCTTAGAAGTATAGCATACTTTGGTAGTTTACTATATGATTCAGGATCTTTGCTTTCAATTTCTTCTCTGGCCTTTTGTTTGGCTCTATATATTTGCTATTTGCTAGGATGAATACCACATTTTAGTATCTCAGCTTCAATGCCCTTTCTTGACATGTGAGGATGGGTTCTTATCACAGCAACAAGTTTCTTGGCCATCCAATCAGAGGTGGCCTCACAATTTTTGATATCCATTACACATGTGTGTTCAGGTATGGATGATTTAATCATAAATGTTACTGAATCAACTACAGGGAACGCATGAATCCTCTAACTACATTCATCAACAGCACAATTGGCAGTACACCTAGTTTTCTCATTCTTCAGCCTTTTAATGGGAAATCCTTTTTGGATCATATAATCCTTCGATGCTGCTCTAAGGCATCAATATTAGTGAATAGTTGCCTCTTCTTGAACTCTATGTTGTCCCTTGGATTGTAAGTCTACATCCTTGATCTTTACACTTCTCTTAAAGGGTCAATTTCTTGCTTAGATTCAGAATCTGGTACAATTTCACCTGTTTCATTATCATCAAACTTAGAAAAATCATCATACTGCTATCACTATAAGACATTGTCATATGCTCATCACCTATATCATCTTTACTGTCATCATCAAATCCTTGCTTCCATGATTCATCAGAGTTAGATTCACATCCATATCCCTTATCCTCAGAGTTGATAACACCATCAATATGCTGCTCTTTCCTCACAACATGCTTATTCTGAATTCCTAAATTCTCATAGTCACCATCAATATTTCTGTTCAACATGTCACCCCTGTTTAGCAGGGATAATGTCCATATTGAACACCTGTATGTTGATGACTAGTTGACCTTCATATACCTTGAATATTTCATGGACAGCTTTCATTATCATTCACATCAATGTAACCTTCTGTTCCAGGTATTGCACACCTCATATGTAGCAGAAGATTAACATTTCCAGGCATTTCATGTAATGCCTTCTCGGCAATATCATTCAGCAGATTAATGAACAAATAATTTTGAGGATCCATATTAGGAATTCATACTTTGGTCCCCCCACAATGGAGCACAATGACATGAATATCACCAGTCACTATCCTACAAT